>NW_028301040.1:300000-560000 GCF_049000335.1 Polistes dominula
TTTTTTTTTTGATATTTTTAAAAATGACAATAAGTTTGATAACTTTATGAGGATAAAAAAAAGAGAGAATTTTTAATATATATCCCCTTGATTAGTAACGAGTTCCTTTAAGGTAAATAGTAAATTCATTTGCGATGAAATCATTTCAGTCCTCTTTCCTTTTCCCTCTTTTCTCTCTTTCTCTCTGAAATTGAATCTTGACAAGGAGCAGAAAACCGGTTTTATTTGATAGTCGTGGCAATAGCACTAATAAAACAGAATATCTACATAGATATAATTACTGTTGTTTTTTTTTTTACTCATGTTAATGACAAATTCAGCATTTAACGTGCACAAACAGGTAAAGTTTTTTTTTTTTTTTCTATTGATAATAATCATGAGAAAAAAGAAAAAGAAAACAAAAACTCAAACAAGCATAAAAATAGTAAGGTGCGTGCAATCAATGCAATATTCCTATACTTGAACTCAAACTTTAAATATTATTCTTGACCTGTTCGAATATTACTTTGATTTGTTCTTTTTACGTGCATGTACCGTTTTATAATAATAAATTTACTGCAAAGTATGTCCAGGTATTATTACGACGTAATGAACAAATTATTCTCAGTCATTGTTAACGTAATTTTACGTAAGATTTGAACGTCTTAAACATATTTTATTTTAAAGTTAATAGAATTTTTAATATATTATGTATAATACTTGTCACACACGCACATTTATATAAGAGAGATTATTAGGGGAGAGGTAACATTAAATTATTTAAAATAATAATAATTATTATTATTATCATTATAATTACGAAACGTTACAAACACTGCATACATAAAAAAAATATATTACAAATATACACATGTGAATACTTGTTCAATATTTTACTAATAATTTGCACAATGACGTCAAGAAACTTTGATCCTCCCTCTTGTTTTTTTTTTGCCTTTTACCATAAAAAAAAAAAATAAAAATAAAAAAACAATAGCTTATCTCAGGTTTAAAGGTTGAATAATATACACTTGTCCACAATGTCACATACAATTATTATCCATTTGTTTTTTTAATGGACAAATCAAATGGAACGAGTAGATAAGTTTTTATAAATAATACGATATAAGTTTTATCTATCGAGTTTATAGATTGATCAATATGTTTTGAATATTCATTTTTCAATACTTTATTGTCACATTGTCAGAGAATTTCTCATTAATTCAAATAAATATTAAGCTGTAAGATGAAAACAAGAAAAAAATCATTATTTGCATTTTTTCTTCTTTTTTTGGGGGAATATAAATCATACGACATACCGAAGAGTTACTTAAAATACATTTTGAAGCCTTTCATATGTAAGTATCAGACTTATTATCTTTGTTGAAATGATATAAGGTTTTTATAAACAATAAACAAACCAATTCTCTACTCGTTCATTTATTTATCTTGTTTTTTCATTTTCCTTTTTTTTTTTTTTTTTTTTTGTTTGAAATCAAAGGTGTTACGATTGTCTGAAAGTGAATGCAATGAAATGCAATGAATGCAATTGAAATTTTTTTTTCAATTGGATATTAAAAGAAGAAAAAAAAACGATTGTATAATATTCTGGAAACACTTACGTGAATAAAAGAAACAACCAAAAAAAAAAAAAAACACACAGCAAAACGATAAAGTCTATCAAGGTTGTTAATTTTGAATTATCCTCGATGGATTCTCCTATCAATGAGACCTTTTTCAATTATTTATTTATATATTTAGTTTTAATTCACATAGAGAAAACAATATTAAGAAAATGTAGCAAAGAAAAAAAGAAAAAGAAACCATATACAACTTGAATCCGTTTATTAGTTAGTGTTGTAAGATTTGATTCAATTTATTAGAAACGATTCGAAACGACAAAGAATCTTGACAAACATCGTTGAATGTTCATCAAGAACTGACTCTTTATTCTCTCCCACTTTGACAAGTCTTGTCTCTAGAATTACGCCCTTCCTTTCTAATTGCTAAATACAACGTTTAATTATTCATGCCAATCCAACTTGGCTCGTTAAAGTTGCCGTCTGATTGGCCAGACAATAATGAGATCGAAATACTTTCGATAGTGTTAACTTTGTGTGTGTGTGTGTGTTTTTTGTATCTTTCTTTTTCAAAAATATACACTTTCATATATGCATATCTTTTTGTCTTATTACTTTTTCTCTTGTATGTTTTACTTTTTTTTTTAGTCTAATAACTTTAATCCCTTAATTATTATAAATGACAGTGAAAAATATTTCGATGTAATATATTTCGATAGATCGATTACTTAGTCATTGATCTTCTTCGTCTTCTTGGAATCGTTGAGTAATTAAAGAATTGTAGTTGCTCTATTTGTCGTTTTTAGTATCTTCTTTTTTCACTATTTATTTCACTATATTAATAATAATACAGTTAAGAAACTATGATGAATTACTAGTGTAGTTAATTACGTATATCAGTTCACTGTATCCGTCACGAATAATACGAGGAAAATAAACATGGCGTATGACAAGATGACTGACCAAGTTCTCAATGCGATTTAACTCTATCACTAACGGCAAAGAACTGAACTAAAACTTTCAAGTTTACTATTGATGATACTCGCTTGACAAAGTATTATTATTTTCATTGATTTTTCTTTGTTTGATAATTAAAAGGCTTTTGGTAAATCCATTTTGATACAACATATTTCACACTTGATAACATTTGCTAAATTATTCTTTAACGATTGATGATGTAACATCTAAGGTAATTTTAGGTTAAGCTAATTGGTAAAGTAGAAAACTTCTATTTCTTATCGAATTTATAAAAGATTTACTTTCGTAACAACATTACTATCATATAACGATTGTAAATAATATTAATTTACGTCACTTCCTGTATAATTATGAAAACAAACTAATAAATGCTATATAATTAAATATAATATGATTGTATTGAGTATAAAGTGACGATGCAAGATACCTTAACAATTAATAAATAAATAACATAGTATTATTGACAATTAAATCTTGTTTTTAGGAATAAATTAAGTTATGAAAAAAATAGAGTGTCACACGGGTAACGTAGTGATAGCATGGCATTAACAGGATATTACTTTTTTTCCTTATCCTATTAAATGACGTAATGTTAAGAAAATTATTTCTACGAATAATATCAAATACTTTTTTTTTTAATATTATTAAAAACATATTATTACACAAATTAATTACAAGTCATCGTTAATGAATTTTTCTTCGTTGTAATATATGATATAAAATTTGTTAATTAAAAAAAATGAATTTCGTTGCAACGAAATTTGCAGCAGCTTCGTGCGTACGTGAAAAATTTATAATATTCACAATGGCAGAAATTTGCAGAGAAAATTAACGCAATCTTCGTGCTTCTCGTTCAGATTCCAAAAGCGTTAAAATATCTCCTTCACGAACGGGTCCTTTAACATTTCGGATGATTTGTCTGTTCTGTTCATTTAAAAATTCCACTTTGACTTGGGTACATTGACCTTGAGAGCCCGTTCTGCCGAGCACCTTTACAACTCGTGCACGAACTATCGGTGTTTCCATGATATTTCAATGAAACTATTAATCACTTTCGTTCGATATAAATTAATTTTCGTTCAACGAAATCGTTATCGATCGTTAACGATTACACTTACGTAATGTAGTATTCTATAAGTTATTTTAAAGTCTTTCAACTTCTGCCAACTGTCGTAAATACTGACATTAAATTGAATAAGAAACTAAAAGAAGTTACATAAAAAGGTACACGGGATAAGAATTAAATTCACCTAGATATTGAATTGTTAATATTTGAAGATTCAATTATACATTTGTTATTGTGATTTAAAAAGAAAATTGTCAAGTAAATTGATAGTTAGTATGATAATGCATAATTATTAATTTGGTAGCATTGACGTCGAGTAAGTTAGAACAAAAATAGCAACTCGTAGGAGAGAAGTCAAATCGTCGTTGGAAAATCAAGAGAAGCGAGTGTTAGTTAGAAAAAATTTCAAAATTCGCGCCTACGGGTCAAAACGTCAACTCAAAACGCCGTCTGTCGGAAATTTCGAGGATATTATTCAAATTTAAATCCATCCTTCCTTCGCGCCTTTCTAGTTTATTATATATATAAATAAATATCGTATGTGAGTATTAGTTACAATTGATTTTATTCGCTTGTGCTTTAGTACAAATGTCACATTATTTTCCTTGCCTAATAATAACAAGAAAGAAATATGTCTTTCGATATTATTTCTTTTTATATGTATATATCCCAATTTTATTCGAAATATATTCACGCGATGTGAATGTGAATTTTATTTGCTAAGAGATACCCTTTATATGCGTCATACAACACGACGACTACATTTATTTCCCTTTCTTTCTTTCTTCCTTTCTTTCTTTCTTACTTTCATTCTGAGGATTTTTGTTCTTATCACCACTTACGCATGTATCACGCACGCATGCACAAAGACGAACAACAACATTCTTTCATATAAAATTTACATATCGTACGTGAAAAATTGTTAATGTATTATCTTGATAAATAAGCAGTACGTGGTCTGATTCGACGATGTTAATTAATTCATTAATTAATTAAACAATCTCGTCAGTATGTATTCGATATACATATGTTTTCTTTTTTTTTTTTCGAAACTTCAGATTTATCGCTACAAATGAGAATTAAAAACTATCTAAACTATTTATGTATAATATGTATATGCATTTATGAATGTAAGTATGTATGTATGCATGTATTTATATTACCTACAGGGAAAGATAGAAAGAGAGAAAGAGATATGATTTCAGCTGCGTATTATATAATATTATTATATTAAATCGATCATTTTAATTATATAACATTTCTTTCTTCTTTTGTCTTATTTGAACACAATACGAGCAACAGACACCATCTTTATTTTATTTTCTTTTTTGTTTGTTTATAAATATATTCTTATTTCTTCTACTTCTTTCTTCCTTCCTTCCTTCCTTCCTTCCTCCTTTCCTTCCTTTCTTCCTCCTTCCGTCAATTCGCGCGGATTAATGAATTTCAGAGGGAAGATACTTTTTTTTTTTTTTTTTTTAAGGAATGTTTGTAAGACGAGGATAAAAAATAAAACAGAAATAAATTATATTATAGGAAATATATTCCACAGAAGGCAGTATTAATTAAATAACATTTGAATCATCCTATTTGCGAATGCGTGTCATTTCGTTTAAGCCCAAGGGTCGGCAATCTTTTGAGTTGGAAGAGCCAAAAATTACAATTTACAAAATTTCAAAGTTTTTCAAGAGCCACAAAATATAGTTAGTACTCGCCTGAATAAAGTTTTTTGATACAAAAAAAAAATGAATCTATTTATTCATCGGTGCCTATTCCTCGTTAATTTAAAGAGCCGCAGGTTGCCAACTCCCTGGTTTAGCCGAAATAATGTATGATAGATTTTATAAGACTGGTGTAAATCATTCTTAAATATTACTACAACTAATTATTATCGTAAGTGTTGTTTTTATTGATCCAATAATTATTTCATTCGTTAGGCGCATTACTTTTTTTTTATATCCAATATTTTAATTATTTATTTATTTATTTATACATAGAGAAAGATTTTTATTGTATTTTTGGTATTATTAAGCTTGAAAAGAAGCTCGTGAAACATAAATAAATAAAAATTCTTTTTATTTACACCGATCTTATATCATTTTTTTTTTTTTTTTTTTTTTTTACTATTTTCTTGATTTTAATTTATTTTTGTTTTGGTTTTTGTTCTATTCATTGCATTGTTCGGAAAATGCTCTGTAAAAGAGCGAAGGCAAGGATTTTTAAATTGTGAAATTGTATCATATTTTTTTGTTTGTGTATTTATTTTTTAAAATCTTTTTTTTTCATTTTTAATTGGTTTCTTTTTTTCTTCTTCTTCTTCTTCTTCTTCTTCTCCTTCTTCTTCTTCTTGTTATATTATTAACAATACATTTATTATGTGTACAAAAAGAGCTATGCGATAATGATCCCATGTTCTACATATAATAATAATAATTATCATTCCTTGCTGATGTTATTATATCGATACTTTTGTTTATAAATCACAGGTTATTCGGAAAAGTAATCATCATTTTGTTCTTTTTTTATTTAACGAGTTTATCATAACTTCGACGTTTTTCATTATTTTTTTTTTTTTTTTTTTTTTTCATTTCTTTATTTCTTTCTTTCATTTTGTCGTTGGAAAGACAAACATTTGAAAATTAAAATCAAATAACTTTCAGATCGTTGTTTCATTTATTATTCTATAGGAATGAGTCTTGTAAAAGAATTTTTTTAAATAATACAAAAGAGAACAATTTTGAAAAAAAAAAAACAATAAAATTAATTCTAGTAAAAAATTAAAACTAATAAAAAATGTGGGGGAAAGGGGAAGGGGAAGGGAATCCCTTTACACAAAACAAAATATAATATATATGTTAAATAGAAATATGTATAAATTAAAATCAAACTATTATTTGCCACGACTAAAAAAATATTATGAAAGTAATCTATCCACACACACGTATATAAACTAATATACATATTTTCTAAGTATATCTATATATATGGAATATATAAAAAAAAAAATGATACACTAAATAAGCGATCGAAGCAGGAATATAGGAGTATTATTTCAAATTTACTTCAAAGAGAAAATTTGATGATGAGACAGAGAGAATGATTATTAATTAACTAGTTAACTGTAATTAACGAGTATATATATATATATATATATATATATATACTTATCACGAAAAAATGGAAATATTTTATATTATCGTTTGATTTTTGTGATACAAAGTCATCACAGTTAACTTATTGAATAACAAATTATAATAAACATTTGATCGTCTGACGAGTACATACACATCATTAAACAAATTATTGCCATTTCTTCGTGACAAGTTTACTCGTCAATCACAGATAGAATTTGTTAACTCTTTGCGGCACAGAATTTCAGATACTAATAAAATATCCTCCCTATGTTTGCACGTTTTAATTTAAATCAAATTGTTATATATTATTTTTTATTAATAAAGGTATTACATAATAACCAAATTAATAACCAAAAGGTGGGGGGAAACTTTTAAATCCCACCGTGCCCCAAAGAGTTGTTGTTGTTAATCGAACAAACAGAAAATTTCTATCTAGAATCAAACTAACGGAGATAGAATATATATATATATAAAAAAAAAAAAGAAAAAGAAAACAAAAAGAAAACGAATATAATAATAAGATTATTTATGTAATAATAAGTAATACATTGTCATGTTTCGATATAAATACTGATTTTATATCACCTAAACCAGTCAAACGATGAAAAACAAATTAACAATTTTAATATTTATTTGTAAATGTTAAAAAGAGAAATAAAAATAAAAATTTAAAAAAAAAACATCACCATATACATATTTTATAATAATTATTAATAATTAACAATTAATAATATAGGAAAGATCGATGAATTCCGAATCTGAGTGAATAAGAAGCTTTCTCTCTTTCTTTCTTTCTTTCTTTCTTTCTTTCTCTCTTTCTTTCTGTTTCTTAATTGCTCGCTCATTTATTGACTGGTTTTTTAAACTTTTTTTTTTTTTTTTTTAATTCTTTTTTTCATTTTCATTATTTCTTAATTATCGTATCGTATAAAAAAGAGGAGGAAGAAAAAAGACGAAAATAGAACAAACGTGGTTTTAACACCCTCTCTATTTATCATCTATCTATCTATCTATCTATCGTTCGTTCGTTCGTTCGTTCGTTCGTTCGTTCGTTCGTTCATTCGTTCATTAATTCATTCATTCGTTCATTCATTTATTTCGTCTTTATTTTCTTCTTCTTTTTCTTCAACGCCCAAATAGGCCGCAAAAAGAATCGTTAAGGCGAATTATTATTATTATTATTAATATTATTATTATTAATATTATTATTAATATTATTATTAATATTATTATTAGTGTTGAGAAGAGAATGAATAATAGAAAAAAAAAAACAAAGAAAAAAAAACAATAAAGAAACATGTGATATATAAAAAGAAATGCAATAACGAGGATGCATTTCTTACATTTTTGTTGTTCTCTTAATTAAACGCTCGTTTTTCGTGAAAGAAAAATCCACACGTTTCCACCAATACACATCGTCATCATCATCATCATCATCATCATCATCGTTATCATCTTCATCGTCATCATTGTTATAATACGTGTGCAACGTATTCTTCTTCCCTAATGATTCATCGAATTTAATTTAAATGTTTAAATTGTAGCAACTTGTTAACGCTAGTACTCGCACTTATTAAAAGCAAACGCTCAGGCAGCTAGTGATTGGTCAAGTGTGAGCTTCTCCCATTTTGTTTTCTCTCCTTTTATTTTATTATTTTATTTTTGTCCTCTTCTTCTTTTTCGTCTATTTTGTAGAATTTTATATTATAATTCTTTACTTTTTCTTTTTTTCTATTTTTCCTTTTTACCATTTTGATACAATAAACACCACGTTCCACAATTTGTTCATCACCGTTTCTTCTCCTTGCATAATACAAATATTTAAGTAAACACGCGTGTGTGTTGTGTGTGTATGTGTAATGTGTAAATGTAATAAGTCAATGTATTTGTTTTATGTATTAAATGTGTACATATGTGCAGAGATGTATAGTAGGTGAATACTTTTAAGTATGATAATATATTTAATCATGTATAATGATGCCCACATTTTATTTTTCTTCATGAATTAACGCGATATGAATCGAGAGAGAGAGAGAGAGAGAGAGAGAGAGAGAGAGTATGTTAATCCTTTTGATTAAAAGGATATATTCTTATACATATTATGGTATGTATATGAAGTTGTGCCGAATATATAAATGCGTCGTCGCGCGGTGTCTGCGTCTTCCGTGTAAATCTTATAATTAAATTTATTATTGTTTATTAATTATTATTTTTATTCACGCATTCTCGATAAATGTTCGCACTAATCACCAACCTATACCTAAACCAAACCCTCACACACATACTTATACACATAATTCACGGAGAGACACGCGACGTCAATATTTTATGTATGAGAATAATAAAAGACTCGTTTATATTTCTATTTTAATCAAATGTTTTTTTCTTTCTGTTTACCTCTTGCTTTCATTTCTAATTGTAAGTTTTGATCCTTTTAAATATACCTATACTTAGAAATAATTCTACCGTCGTGTTAAATAAAATTCGAAACGATACTAAACAAATTTTTTTTCCTTTTCTTTTTTTTTTTTGTCTCGTTTGCTTTTTTTTCCTTTGTTTTTTTATTATTTTGTTTTTTTCTTTCTTTTTATTTAATTACGATAGACGCGCGCGCAATCGTTGGAGGGAAACGAGTCTTGAATGGGGCCTAAGGCTCCTGGCGAGTTTAGTAGTAATTGGCTATGAACAATTGTCATTCTCACTTGTTTTTTTTTCTTTGACTCTTCGATCGAACGCTCTGACCGTTCTCTTCTTCTTCTTCATTTTTTTTCTCTTCATTGGATAATTATTATAATAACTTATGGGATTCGTTAAAATAGCCTAACTAATGCGCATTCACTACATTCATCCCTTATAAGAAATATCTACGTTTATTTATTTATGTAATTAATATTATACTACGCGCTTTTATGATTCGTCAATTATGGTTCTTCTCGTCGCGTTATTATTCTTATTCTTATTATTATTATTATTAATATTTATTGGTAGTAATAATCGTCTTTCTCTTTCTTTCCCCCTCTTTCTTTGATACTCTTGTTATAATTCGATGAAATCTCATTTAGGCTTCGTACTTTAAATAGTCCTGGCCTATGAAAACTCTTTTTCTTTTAGCTGCTAAGGATTTGATCGACTCACATGGTCGAGCTACGACGATTTTTGTTCAATTTTTTTTTTTTATACATGTATATTTGATGTATGTATATCTCTGTTCTGCAAGTGTGTTTGAATTCTGTTTGATTGACAGTCTTTTTTTTGTTGTTGTTGTTTTATTTGCGTATCAAGTGTGTATATGAAAATCTGTGACGTGTCATGGTGTACCTTCATTTGTGAATCGATCTCTAAAAAGTCAAATTATAAAATTCGGATAATATCAAAAGCACAAGGAAACACGTTCTATTTGTATGTGTATTATGTTTGTTATGTTTGTGTGTGTGTGTGTGTGTTTCATATTTTAATAACAAAGCGAACAGTGGTTTCTCTTTTAATTTCTTCCTCTTCATCTAACTTTACTTCGATGTTATTTTTCCAACGCCAGAAAGCTTTTTTTTTTTTTTTTTTTGTCTCGTTTGGGAGATCTCTTTTTTTATTATAAAAATGTTAACGCGACAAAATCGTGCAAATCAAAAGTGTCTGGCATTGGAAAATGTGTAATCCATGTCTCGAATGAAGTTTCTTCGAGGAAATAAAAACGTTTTTTCGAAGTATCGTTCTTCATCTTCTTCTCTTCTTCTTAGTTAGGCGAGTTTTGTTGAATCCACGAACGAACTCAGCACCACCACCATCCCCACCCCCCTTTGAATTTTTTTTTCTGACTTCGTTAAACACTTTCAAATTGATTTCGTTTTCTTTAGTTTCCTCTTTTTTTATTTTCTTTCTTATTATTTTTCTTATTGTCTGCCATCGGAGCGTCGACGTAGTCGAATAGAATATTTGTTCAACGTAGCGATCGTAATTTCAACCTTAAGACGAAATAGGCGACTACCCTTAGACCGAGTAAAAATCCGACAAGGGCGACTACGTCGACCCAATAAACGGTGTTTTCCATCGACATTTCTTCTAAAAATTTCGTCGGGCTCTTGAAATGGCAGTATGCATCGGAACACTTGAGCTTCGCACGATTATAACCGTATACAGAGATCATGGCACCTTCGAAACCGTATCTGATGTAACTCACGTATGAAAGGAACGTTAAATACGAAGGTATCGCGTTAAAGTTTACAAAAAATCCTGAGAATAGGACGATTGGGACCGATGATACCGGTCCAATGAAGACCCCACTCTGAAATCATCATTTTCGATTAATATATTTTCTATTATTTAATAGAAAAGTTAATGGGAGAGAGGGGGAGGGAGGCTTACCTCGACGCTCATAGCAGCACCTATTAACAAACCGATGGATTGTGATACCAACGATGTTAATACGCATATATTTAGATACATGAGAAACCTTTCAGTCTCCAATGGTTGCGAAGTCATAAAGTAGACGATCATCACATAAGCTATGGAATAAATTATCTGAAAAAAAATCCAAAAATAAATGATTGTTATTCAACATTTAATAATTCATGACTCATATTTATTTGATTATACCTGAAACGGTAAATCGGCTAAAGTTCTAGCAAAGTAGAAAGCTTTCAACGAATACCAATAATTTAAATGTTCTCTCACGAACACTGCCATCTCTGTAGGAACTGAAAAATATTAAAAAAGATTCTTCAAGTATTTATATATGACACATGAGATATTTCAAACATGAATAATTTCTAATTTATCGCATGTGATATTGATATATAACTTACACGTGAGTATGGTAGGCATCATAGCAGTGAACATAAGAAACATCACAGTGAAAAACACGCATCCGGCATTACTCATAACTTTGGAGGCCTCGTTACCGATGTCGTAGTATATAGCACCGATGAGAAAACCAACGATTATGTGAGATATCAGCCTTGTTTTCGTTAATGTCTAACAATTCAACAACAACAACAACAACAACAACAAATAATTATAATAATAATAATACATTAAATATCGAAAAGAAAGATATTAATAATGATTAGAACAATTCTAACCATGTCTCTCAACTGCGAAAGGAATGTTCTCTTAAGTAGAATCCAAAATTGCACCCATCCATTGGTCGGAAATCCAACTTTTTGTTCTATGCTTTCAGCACTGTCCAGCAAAGAAGTCGTGCAAGAAATTGGCATATTAATGACTGTACCATCGGCGGCTGGTTTAGCAACACCATTTGGTATCAAAGTTGGTGCTTCTGGTTTAGTTTGTTCTTGAGTAGGTGATTGCTTAGCAATATCATTTGAAACCGTTTGACTTGCCGCTATCGCAGCTTGATGATGTTGATAATTATTGCATTTACCGTTATTAACAGCCATTACCAATTTGTGAACGCATTCACCGTGTTCTCCGCATGCTACTTCCATAACTGTGACAGGACATAGGACAGACAAAGAGAATAAGAAAAATGAACAAAAAAAAAGATAGAAGATATTTTTTCTCTATAGCTTGTTGTTTGCCCTTTTTTTTTTTTTTTTTTTTTTTTGTTATCGTATCTTCGGGCAATCAACGACAGGTGTTATTTTATCTAATTGCCCAATCTTTACAGGTGTTATTTTTTTCACGATGTTTACTATAAATTTCTATATGTATAATATTAAAAAAAAAAATGGAAATTTTACCGTAATCTGCTGGATTGTGATAACTTGGACAATCGAGACCCATCGAAGATAAAAATGGTACTAGACCACCTACGTTGCCTTGATATATACATTGTCCTTCGGCTAATAAATACAAATGATCGAACATCTCAAAAAGTCTTGCACTTGGTTGATGTATCGTACATATGATCGTTCTTCCTAAAACGAAATAAAAATAACAAGTTTGGCTTTAATTCTATAAGAATTTCTTTAAAAATGTAGATAATGTCGATACTTGTTCACATATCTCATCTTAATATCTATTCAGAGATATGATAAAGTATTTTTTTTTTTAATCTTTTTTTTTTTTTGTTAAATTCTTTATTCTTTATTTTACAAACCTCCTCGACTCAAGGATTTTAGTAGACTTAAACACTGGAAACAGGAGGAGCTGTCTAAACCAGAAGTGGGCTCGTCAAAGAACATAACCGGAGGGTTATTGACGAGCTCCAAAGCAATCGACAGTCTCTTTCTTTGTCCACCACTGAGATTATGAGTTTGAGTATTACTGGCATCGCTCAGTCCAAGAGTCTCGATGATTTCTTCGATCTGTCGAGAGAATATTTTCACGAAGAAAATACAAATTTGCTGCGATAATACGATGTATACCAAATTGATAAATTTGTTAAAACATTCAAAGTAATGCTTACCACAACTTTTTTTGCCGTCGCACTGATGTCCTTTCCTAATTTTAAATTAGCAGACACCGTCATGGCCTCGTGAACGGTCAAATGAGGAAGCAACCGATCGTCCTGCATAATGTAACAGGACATTTTTCGAAATCTTCGAAGGTTTCTATCCTTTCCATTTATCAAAACGGATCCACTCAGATGAGACGTTCTAAAAATATATCAGATGATTTGGTGTTAAAAAGATCATGATGATGTTGTATTTATTTTTCGTAATAGGACTTACGACAAATACAAGGATATTTTTAGACAACATTGTGTATGTATTACGTGTAAATATGTGTTTAGGTAATATTACTCGAGGGTAAAGTTAGAGGGGTTGTCAACACAAGGAGCTAGTGTATATCTTTCCCAGACGACAAGGTATGGATGAATATAAAGGGTTCTACCCTTCGATAAATTTGTTCTAATAATTGTCCAACCAACCGTACAACAAGCCGTTTATCGCATTACGTTGAAAATCCAGACAAAAGGTCGTCGTCCTTTATCGAGGATCGAAAATAATCTTCAGCAGGGATTTCTTTCTTTTTTTGTTTCTTTTTGTTTTGTTTTGTTTTGTTTTGTTGATGATAAAACAACGTTACATTACTTACTTGTAACCAGCCAAAACGTTCATCAAAGTACTCTTCCCGGCACCCGATGGTCCCATAATGGCTGTCAATTCGCCAGATCTGAATTTTCCGTTCACACATTTTAAAATTGTCTTGTAACCTATAACCAACGAAAAGAAAAGACAAATAATACAAAATTAGTAAATTTAACAATTTATTATTTCAATGTTTTCAATCGAATTTATATATCGTCCGTAGAGAAAATATTTCAACTTTAATTTTATTTTTATACCAAATTATAGTTTGAACTTGTAAAATTGGGATAAAAAAAAGAATAATGGATAATCGTAATTGTTATGTCCTTTTTTTGTTTTGTTTTACATATACATTTTACGTGTATATGTAGAAGATGATTATTTATTTATTTATATATATATATATATAAAGTTAATCAGACTTCTGAATGACCTCTTTTACAAGGAGTGCGGTTGCACTCGGTGTAGTGCATCTGCGCCGAAACCGGAACCAGCCGGTACATTACTATCGATTCTTTCGGGCTAGGTCGTTCACCACACACGTTGGCCCAACGAAAAACCTATGCTAGGTTGCTGCACGCATCATCAAAAATTGTTCTTTTTATCTTTTCCAAATCTTAAGTCATAAATAATAAATCATAAATTTATCTTAACTCGATCATACTTTTACCAAAAGATAATAACGAAACCAATGATGATCTCTTGAGAAATAATAATCGATAACGATAAAGATTAAACATTATTATTAATAATATTATCATAAGCAATAATAATATCGTTCGTTTATTATTCTATCAAGACGTATTAACTCAATTCAAAGTTTATTGTAATTAATGACGACAATTACTTAAATTAATTTAATAGACCAAGAGAGTAATGCTTTATATACGTAATTTACCGACACGTTCACTTTATAACGACAATGATAAAAAAAGAAAAAAAAAGAGAGAGAGAAAGAAAGAGAGAGAGTGAGAGGGGGGTAAAGGCAGGAGGTAAGAAGAAGTTAACAGCGAGATTAATATCACCATAAAAATATGTACACTATAATCATGAACGATGAAAATTCTTTCAGTATGATCCTTTTATATAAAACATGTTAAATGAATCATTTCTCTCTCTCTCTCTTGTCAGTTTGAAGAAATAAAAGATAAGCAAAAGAAAAAAAAAACGGAAGCAAATTAATTCAATTAGGTCAGTCTTCAATTTAGTTTTAATATTAATAACAATAATTATTATTATAATGATGATGATGACGTTGTTGTTGTTGTTGTTGTTGTTGTTGTCTTACTTTAAAATACTTGTTAAAAGAATATGAAAATAAAGTAGTCACCTCGTTTTCTGCCCTCGGAAACGCTGTAGGCGAGATTCTTAAACTCGATGTCAACCGGTGGCCTTTTTGGTAGATGCGTCAGCGAAACAGCCGGCCTTTTGTTTCCTTGTCCAGGACTGGCACCACTGTGATTTTGAACTTTCCTTGCTAACACACCTCCCGTGCAAGCTGTGCCCGCGGAACCGTTTGATGTGACACCATTGCAACTACACTGAAGATTGTTCTGCGAACCTCTACAAATAAAACGAAAAAGATTCCTATATGTTATATATATATATATATATATATACTAGGGGTGCACAGAGAACTCACAATCAGTCCGAAACACACGTCTTTAAGTCAAGTTGCAATAAAATAATATTGCAATTATAAATTGAGATATAAACTGTCCTATCTTTCAAGTTGGATGAAACTGCACACAGTGTCCATTGCGGACAAACAACGTAACACGTAATTTATATATATATATATTAAGATGAGATATTCATAAAAAAAATGATTATTAATTCAGGATTATCAATTAAGGATTATAATGATTGCTGATAACTTAACTTCAAATCTAGGAAAGTAGTAATTAATTTTTTTTTTTTTTTTATGAAACTTTCTCAGATAATTCTCGTTGAATATTCTTGCGAGCTTCGTGAGAATATTGTGTAGTGTTCTTTAAAATAATACAACTTGATCTACCAGAGTTTTTTTTAATTATTTCAATATTATCAATATTTATTTCAATCATTAAATATATATTTACTTACTATAAATAACATTTTTTAAAAAATATTCCTCTACATTTTATTAATAAAAGAATTAATCGTATCAATTAAATTTATCTCTGATCTAATAATAGAATATCATTTGTTTAAGTACTACACCAAAATTAATTGTAAGTGTCATCGTTAACATTTTTTTCTATTCGATTGTAGTACGATAGTATTGAACAAATTTATAAAGATCTGATAATCCGTCTATCGTTTACTATTATCATAATAATTTTACTTCATATCTGCACTTGTGAATCTTCGTGATCTACGATAAAGTATGAATAATAATTGTGATAAATTTGAAAAAAATGTCACTTGGTTTTTTTTTTTTCTTTTCACAAATTGATCTCCTTATAACAATTCTAAAGAAAACTATATATATGTATAATTCAATTAGCATAAAATTATAGATAAATAAATTTAAAAAAAAAAAAAGAAGAAAAAAACAATGTTATTACGGAAAATTTTCGTGCTTCCTCTTTCAAGATCATCATTTGAAGTGCATATAAAATTGTCTTACGCAATAACATGGACGATCTACGTTAAATGAGAACCGTGCAAATGGAAATAATATTTCGTGTTTTTTATTTTTCTTCTTTAGATCATTTCTTTCTTTGTTATACTTTAATTAAAATAATATTATTGGACGTTTAGTATCTTGATTGTTAAAATAATAATTAATGTTTTCAAGATGATTCGTTTTAATTAATAAAATATAATTTGATGTAAGTCGTCGATAGGGGAGGAGAAAAAATAAATCAAGAAAAAAAAATAATCGTTTTTATCGGTATAATTAAATGCATACCATTCTCTCGTAGATTACTCGTAGATTAAAAACGCAGCAATAATATTGTATTGCAATTTTAGTATCGATTTTATAAATGAATTTCTTTTTCCATTAAAAATGTAAAGTAAATGTAAACGTTGATGATGAGTAATGAAACGTAACATTTCACGATTGTAATGTTTTTTTTTTTTTTACGACAAAATGCTAATGGTATAATAAAAAGAACAAATCTTCAATCTCGTTAAAATTATGTTTTTTTTTCTTTTTCTTTTTTATTTGTACAAAAAGAGCATTCTCGTTCGAATACATTTCTTATTAAAAAAAAAAAAAAAAAAAATGAAATATAAAATTAAACGAAATGAGAAAATATTCTTTATATTTGCACGACGACGATTTCGATATTAATCTAGACGATATATTTTCAAAGAGATAAATTAAAAAAACAAACATATACGAATGATTATAACGAACGAACGAACGAACGAACGAACGAACGAACAAACAACACAACAATGAAGACAAAATTGACAATTGCAATATCTTAAAAATATACTATTAAAATAATATAGAAAAGAATATTGATTGATCTTCTCGAATGAATGATCGAGCAATTTGAAAAAATAAAATGAAAAAATGACTTAATAAAGCGTCAATGTTGCTTATCGAGTGCATTGATCTTAAGTAAAGATAGATTCAATGACTCGTTGATAGGCATCGAGTTCTGTTAGGCCTTTGATAAATCGAAATACAATTTTATTTGGCAAAGGTTAACTAACGTGAAAGATTATTCATTTTCAATCTCGTCCATTGGTATCGTGTGAAAAATATATAGACAACAAACAAAAATGACATTGTTCTAAAAACTTGAAACGAATGTTAAATACAAAATTATAATCCATCAATTAACGTACTCTCATAAAAGTAATTAATTTGACACAAATATCTATTGTCAATAAAAAAAAAAAAAAAAAAAAGAAAAATTCCTAGAGATATGACAATAACCATCGTTATTAAAAATTGGAAAATTATTCTAAATGATCACACGTGTTTTTGTATATTTGCCAAATAAGATAAAATAATGCAATTTTTTTTCTTGGCAAGCACGAAGAAAAGTTCAACGAGTATTATACGTTACAAGTATTAGTTTTTAAGAGTGTGTATCTAACAACGAAAAAGAGAATCGAAGTTCTTTGAAGATCGATCGAACTATAAAAAGGGAATGAGGGAAAGATAGATAGATAGATAGATAAAGAGAGAGAGAGGGAGGGACCTTGAAATTCTTTTTAGGACGTTTTCGAGGGAAGTTTCGTTCGCGTGTCGGAAGTAGATCTTGGCTTGTCCTTCTTCATTCATAGATTCTTCTCTTTTAGGATCTGGGATAAAGCGGATATTTGAAAACGATCCTACAACCCCTCACCCAATTTCAACCCATTCCCATCCCTATCCCTACTTCTTCTCTGCCAGTTTGTGAACTCGCTACTTTGGTATATGAGATAAAAAAAGAACAGTGAGATATGTTGATAGAAAAAGATTAAAAAAAAAAAAAGTGTATTTTGTATCAAGGCAAGCAAAGAGATAGAGAAATTTATAAATCGTTTCACCTATCACTCCCTTAATATATGAATTTTAATTAATTTAATTATTAATAAACTATCGTATCTTTCAAGTTGGATGAAACTGCACACAGTGTGTCAAATTTGATTAAAATCGTTTCAGTAGCTTAGGAGTCCATTGCGGACAAACAACGTGACACATAATTTATTTATATTAAGATAAGATATTAATCTGTTTCTATTTTTCTTCTAAAACGTTCTTTTAGAAATTTATTTTAAAGAAATATGTGAACTCTAATCGAAGGAATGTACACGTTGAAAAGATTTTTCACGGCTGAAGAAATTTGAATTTGGAGTTTGTTTACAATGCGAATTGGACTCAATGTAAAATAGGAGGGGACAAAGTTAGAAAGAGAGAGAAAGAATATATCTTTTAACTCGAATAGCGAATGAAATTTAGGTCAAACGACATTTGCGGTCGATGAAGTAGGCATAAAACGCGAACGAACAGGGATCATTAGGTATCCACCCACATATACACCCACAATACAAATACACACACACACACACATACGCATTTCTTTTCGATGAAGAAAAAGATCACAGCTGTCAACGCGAATCGATATTTTATTTCGTCATCGTTTAAGAAAAAAAAAAGGAAAAGAAAGAAAAAGCTCATTCTCTCTCTCTCTCTCTCTCTCACTTTAAAGCATCGATCCCTATTGAAGTGAAAACTTTTTTAGAATCAGGGTGATTTGAAAATCGTTAAACGGAAGAACGTGAAACCGATGAAACAAAAATAATTAATTAATTAATAAAATTCTAAATATAAAAATTCAGTGTCACAATATGTTTGTTCACTAATAATTCCGAAACTACTCAACTTATTTTAATGAAATTTGCTTTTATTTCACGCGATTTTTTCCAACTTAGCACATATCACAATTTTTGATTTAAAGATTATCTAAGTTCTGTAAGATTCTTTCAATAAATGGCACTGTATTACAATTCAATTTTTTCTATATATATTCACGTTTCGAAGTTTGGTTTTTTATTGTATTTCTCGCGTGAAACAAGCCCCTAAAAATTCTTGTTTGTTTGATATTTTTTAATAACCTGACGAAATTACGTAGTTATGTTTATTTCTCTCTTTTTCTCTCTCATTGAAATGAGTTGTTGAAATAGGGTAGTGAATGACGTAACACGAAATATACTGAAACATTACGAAGATGTGTATCAATGAAATTTTCAAATAGGATGTGTGTTATAGCTGGTGCATTAACCGGCATCTTGCCCACGTGTATTTACTTTGAAAAGTGAAAAAACCTGGTAGCTATTTGTATTGATATGAGTAAATACGATATCGTTTTATACGTTATCATTTTGAAATTTGTATTACTCCTTCGTGTTATTAGTTAGTTCGTGACAATTCGAGAAACGGAAATAAAAAGAAAAATATAAAACTAGAGAGAAATAAAATGTGTTATATAAAAAAGAGGGGGGAAAAAATTAATATTACAGAGAAAATTCTATATTGACTCACCCCAAGACCGCATTATTGAGGTTCTCCAAATGTAAAGATGGCGGTGGAGATCTGATTGTCACTTGATGACTTCCACCGGCAATAAATTGTACCTGTTCGTCGCCATTGAACCTCGGTCCACCTCCCCCACTCAAACTGAGATTCTTCAAATCTGCCATAATCCGGTTCTGTTGTTGTAAATCAGAACAATTTCAATTAAATTATCATCAATTAGTATCGAACTAATTCTATTTTACAATTAACGAGATGAAAAATGTTTCATAATTTCACATAAATAAATGAATTCAATTTTCTTTCTAGTGGATGGTAAAAATCAATTGCACGAGTGATCACTTACAATTACTCAAAGAGAAATGATGCGTGAGTTTGATGTGTTAGTATTTATAGAAAACTTTTAATCAATTTTTTGTCTAATATCACCTCTGTATCAAACTATTATTCATTGTTTTTTCTATCATAAGATAAATTTAATTAGAAAACTTTCTTATCGATCGATCAGGTCAAAGTCTTTCTTTTTCTTTCTCTATCTTATTTCTTATTTTACAAACGATCTTGACATTTCATTGTATTTCGAATGGTATAATCGAGAAGAAGAATGTCATTCGAGTAAACGAATAAATTCTTTTTTTTTTCTCTCTTTTTTTTCTTTTATGTCTTCTCCAATGATTTACAATGAAAAGAGCTTCGAACTAATAGGATTCCTCAATGGAAGATTAGAAAATCAAATCCAGGAAGTATTGTATAGATTCCCTATCATTAGTTACAAGTAGCTAACATGATTATCGCACGACTACAAAATCGATTCACGTTTTTTTTATTTCTATTTAAATTAATAATTAGACATGAGAGATGAATATTACAAAAAAAAAAAAGAAAAAGAAAAAAACAAATTTGTGTATACAAATTGAATAGATCAATCTTAAACATGAACTTGTTCAAATGAATTACATTCTAAATGTCAGTAATCTTATGTTCCTGATAAAATAAATTCTGACAATCTTAAAGAATTTTTCTATTGATAAAATAAAAATGTTGAACGTAAAAGTATTTACGAAATTCTGTAATAAGAAGAAAGTCAAGAAAGTGATGAATTTTAGTTGGCACAAACACTCAGATTCCTATATCGTCTTTATTATATATGCATATATACAATAAGTGTGAGTTTGTAAAAGAAACGAGTATTTTCATCTCACTCAATTCGCATTCATTTTCACAGTTTTTCTAGGAAACATTGACGAGGATAATTGTTGGACTAGTGCCAAGATAGAAAGAAATAAAAAATAAAAAAAAAAAGGAACAAACAAACAAAACGAGGTAGAAACTTGCACACCTTTTTCTATCCTTCAAAGGGTAGTTGAGAATCCTTTTTAGTATCGTAGTCGTTATGATGATCGTTCCTGTTTCATTCGAATGTGTTTTCCATATGTATATATATATGTCGTAAAAAAGCAAAACTACAGTTTGCATTTCGCAATGTTCTCGTTTAAAGTATTGAAATAATATATCTACGATAGAAAAAAAGAAGAAAGAAAAAAAATGTTGATAAAAAGAATGCATCAAACTAACTCGTGCATCGACGACAAACCTACCTACGTATTAACATTATATTGAAAATAACATTGATAATAAAATTATGAACTAGTTGTTTTTTTTTTCCATAAGAAAGAAAATATATTTTCTAATTGATTTAATTAATTAGAATAAGAAGAAGAAGAAGAAGAAGAAAATGAAACGAGCATCAAGCGCGTCATCGATCGTCATCAATTTCATATTGTGACACGCACGTAAAAAAGAACGATGCGTTTTAAAATTGACTGATTAACCGATCGATCGATTTATCTATCTTTATCGATCTTTCCTTGAAGACAAACACGTGTTGAGAATTGAACCTTTCAATAACGAACACCTGATACGAATGCTACTATATGATAGAAAGGAATAAATGAAGAAAATAAAAACTCGCAGTGTGTGTCAGAGTTTTTTTATTATGAGACTCAATTTAAATATACGCATTTGATAACTCAAGATAAGATTCTTGAATATTTAATATCGAGAAAGGTGTTTAAAATATATTGAAAATAAATATTTATAATGTATAAATAAATATTAAATTGTTGTTAATAACGATTCTCTGTTGTGTTACATCAGAAATATGAAAGAAGTATCATTAAAATATTTTCTATTTTTCGCGATCTATAAAAAAAACGATATTCATTTTAATTACTTTCTTTGTTTATTTTTAACGCGAACAAAGCCCACGCGTTAAAGTGAAAATACGCGTTAAGGTTACAAGATAAATTGCCATAACGGTTTATGACAATTGACTTGCTCCAGAAATGCTTATCGTGTTGATGATGATACAACATATTTTATGAGTGCAAGTATAATAGTATCGTTATGACCGTGGTTCTTCGTTACATGCACAAATAATATTAAAAAAAAAAAATAAATAATAAAAGGAAGAAAGAAAAAAGTGCAAAGTGCAAAAAATAAGTTGGAATTTGGAGTAAATATTTCTTGGACTTCCTCGTTACAAATAATACGTTCACACGGATCATGATTCATACGTTTGATCATCTACCATAAGTTAAGTGACCTCGATCACGAGTGCAACTAAACAGTCGAGCTTTTATTACTGACAAACTTACGAAGAAAGTCTACATTTCATCATTTTTCACTTACAATTATTATTGAAATATTTCAATAAGACTAATTCAAATATATTATTTTACGTGCGACAAATACAAGTGTTTTTTTTTTTTTTTGCACGTCCATGCTACTCTCTTGTCGTACACTATAAATGTCATTTCTATTTACGATATCATGCTATTCAATGAAAAAGACAAATTATCAAATTACGCCTATTCTTTTATTCTGTTTTTTTTACAAAACAAGAATTACTCTATCATTCATTTGAATTACTCCGCTAATTATTATACGATTAAATAATATTATTAAGTGACTTTAATTGTTAAATATCTTAAAATTAATGTGACAGATAATTAATGATCATGCGTATAATCACGCGACATATATATAATTACTAATAGCAATAATATCATAATGTACATAAAATATCGATATTAAAACGATCCAATTATAGTTAACACGTTCGTCGTCATGGCACCTTATAGAGGAGACGGGCATACTTCCCCGGGGGCGGCCCCGTCACCGTATACGGTGACGCTCTTCTTCTTGAAGTTATCGTATTTTTAGTTGGAAAAACTTATCACATTTCTCATTTCGAAAGAAAATTACTTTCGATAAAAAACCATAATACTCGGATCGCATTGTTGATATTTCTACTTATCGCTTCTTACGTTACGTCGAATTTTGGGCCTGGCGAGAAACTTAACCGAAACGAACTGGGTGACGAACGTGTTAATAGAAAGACGCAAATTCGTCTGCATACTAAAGATCATGAATACATTATACATTTCAATTTGTAAGAACCCTATGATAGAGAGAGAGAGAGAGAATAAAGGGAAAGAGAACGGAAGAAGAGAGACACCAAATAGCTCGTTTGATCAATTCAGATTTGATTCGTTAACGGTAATAAAGAGGAAGAAAAAGAGAGAAAAAGAGAGAGAAAAAGAGAGAGAAAGAGAGAGAGTGAGATAATGGCTGCTGATACGCGTGCAAAACACAATCCCATTTAGAATTTTATAAGCTCGTGTAAGATCAAGATCGATGTTTATTTTATTATTTTTTTTTCCCCAACTCTGACTGACATACAAAAAAAAAAATAATATTCCTTCATTCGAACACTGTACATTAAAGAAAGAGAAATAGAAAATGCGCATGCGTGTTATTAATTCGCGCGTGTGCAATGGTACATTTGAACGAGAAAAATGTGTGCGTGTGATCGTAGAATTTAATCAGAGAATAGATCTTGAAAAGATTAACATTCATTTTTATATTAATTTTTAACTGTATATATATATATATATACATATGTAATGTTCGTTTAAATCCTATATCTAAATAATCTATTCAATTAATTGCAATTATAGATCGAGTATATCTCTCGTTGATTAGAAAATAAATATTTTTATCATTAATTCATTCGTAATATCGTTTGACAAATAAAACAAAACAAAAACAAAAAAGGATAAAATAATTTGTCAATTTTATCGTTGATTTTATAAAAGAATATATTTTGGAATTTTCATTTCTCTCGTTTGACAGTATGAGTGTTTTGTTTGTTTTTGTTTTTGTTTTTGTTTTTTTTTGGATATGCTGAAAAGAAAAGAGGAAATATTTAATTGAAAAACTGAAAAAGATGGTGTCCGGTCTATAAAATGTAAGAAGAAAACTAGAAACAAGGGCATCCATTATCAAGGAAAATCGTGCTTGCGAGCAAACCTCGACTTGCCACGACCTACATACAGAAACCCAGATGATGTTCTTCGTTGCGTCTTGTGGGGATTATTTTTAAAATGAGAAGAAAGAACAAAAAATAGAAAAAGAACACTAGGAAATAAAAGAAGGAGGAGGAGGAGGGCGGGGGGAAAGAAAATAGGTAAGAAAAGTCATAAAAACAGAACGGTACAATTTTTACGATCGAAATTATAATCAAATTATTGCAATTTGTAACTGTGTTGAAAAATTGTGCTGAAAAACTGTAACAACGTTATCATCGATTTATTTTTTTTTTTTTTTAATAATTATTTCCGAAAGAAATTTAAATTTCATATAAATAATATATATATATTCATATTACATTATATTATTATCGTAAAAATTATTGTCAATTCGTATAATGTATTTATTAAATAATATTTGTATGCACTTATCGTTAGAAACGTCAAAGCATAATCTAAAAGTCAAATACACGCACGTGTCACACTGACGTTTATTCGATTGCATAAAGAAAATGTATTTTGTTTTCTTTATTTAAATCGTTAAATATCCAAATAAAGAAAAGTAATTGTAAGAAACAAACGTATTGTCCGAGGTCAGTCATGAAGGTAAAGGATTAATGTAAGAGGAGTTATTAAATAATACATTTATATAAATAATATAAATGCATCACTCACCGTACGATGATCTGGTTTTGTTGCAGATACGTTTGGTTTATAAAGTTGTTCTTTGTATCCGAATTCATAACCTACTGGAATAAACTCGAAGCATCCTCCAGGTTTGTTCCTTTTAATATCTGACTATCTCTCTCTCTCTCTCTCTCTCTCTCTTTCTCCTGTCGATGCAATATACAAATCTTCCGGTTATTTAAATTCGATATATTTAATCTTCTCTTTGCCGTAAAAAAAGAAATAAAGTGTACAAACAAATGTAAATAATTCGGACGATTAAATCGAAGGAACACTAATTACGAACTATCACTATAGTAAAATCGTAGATTGATTGACAAGATTCCTTCTCTTTCGTGTATGTCCTCTTCGTTACCGATAACGCACCCCACGATTCATGACAACACTTTTCTTTTTTTCCTTCTCGCCCACTTTTCAACTAATTACTCAATTTTCTTGTCTTATTTAAACACCGACTTTAAATAAAAGAAAGAATATATGTTTGTTGTTACGAACACAGGAACACACTTCAAATATTCTCCACGTTTGAATTTTTTCTAACGATTGATCGAATAATTAATAAATAATAATTAAGGGAATGTGGGATGAACAAGACAAATGTGTAAATTTATTTAATAAAAAATTAATGAGATAATTAGAGTAGAACAAATGAAAGTGTGAGATATATATATATATATGTGTGTGTGTGTGTGTGTAAAAGGGAGGAGACAGAAAGAAAGAAAGAAAAAAAGAAAGATATAAAGAAAGGGATGCAAGGAGAGAAAGGCCGATTTAAAAAACGCACCACCAACACTCCGAGAGAATCAGTTGTCGGGTTATGCACCACCGTTCGACTCTACCGTCGAAATGAGCCGACCTGTCCGCGACCAAAGTCAGGAACGTAGCTTGTCGCGAGTGCTACGGAGTCCGTCCCCCCCACCACTCAAATCCTCTCACTTTATATTTCTTCCTTTATCTCATTTATTATTTACAGATTTATATTATCTTTCAGATAAACATAAATTTTCTTCACCCGAGACGCGACCTTTCATATTTTCTAACGTAATCAAAAATTTAAGCAAAACATTACGTATAAGGTTGTTTTTGTTAATTGTTTTCTTCTAGCTTGGAATATGGGATGGGGGGAAAAATAAAAAGTAGAAAGGAATAAACATAACAGTTTTCTATCTCGCTCTCTCTCTCTCTCTCTTTCTGCTTAAAATTACTCTCCTAGGATCTCGAAATGTGATTCATACCCTGCGGAGTGAGTCGTTTTCGTCTTCTTCGTCGTTGTCGACGTCGACGTCGACGTCGTCTTCGTTTGACCGTTGAAAAGAAGAATGAATACAAAGAGATTGATGAACTTCAACATAGTATATCTACCTACGTTTGATTTTATCCTTGGTAACGATTAAAACGTTGATCCTTGGAAATATTCTTGATGGTACAGATGATGAAGCGGTTAATCGTGATTCATATGCTTTGAGAAAAATTCCGTTCTTTTGATTGAACGGATTTAAAAAACTAGTATGAGTGATGAATATGTGGAAAAATCCTTTGTTCAAACGAAAACGTGATTTCTCTTGTAATTTTTCTTCTTAACTTTTTATTATTGTTCTTGTAAAAAGTTTGACAAGAGTTAGATATTATTTGATTTCAAACGATTCTAGCATATTTTCTTGTTTTTTATTATTTTAACTGTAAAGAAAGAAATCTCGCGTCTTGTTATGATCTATGATAAATAAAAAGTAAAATAATGAAAGATATATTAGCACATAGAGACTTGAAAAACGTCATCGAGTTTACGCTAAAGCAATAAAACGCGTTAAAACCTCATTTATTGTTTTGCAATCGGTTGTTTCTCAAGAATACTGTAATAACAAAAATAATTCAAAGTCTTTCGTATTATTATAAAAAAAAAAAAAAAAAAAAAAAGAGAAAAAGTATCGATGAATAATAAAAGTAATAATACTAACAAAAATCTCTCTATTTCTTCAACAACATCAATCTATTATGCGTATCATATGATGTGCCTGATATGAACAAAAAAAAAATACAATTAAAATCATCAGGAAGAAAATAAAAAAAAATAGAAAAATAAAGTTTAAAAAAGGTTCGGGTACTTTAGCATGAGAAGACATTCCTGAGAAGATATCTCGCGCATGCACACAAAGCAGACGATTATCTTAAGTACGAATTTTCAATGATCGTTCGAAGAACTTTCGACCTTAACGTTTCTTCAGGGTTTGACGTTAGAAAAGAATAGAAAGTAAATAGGAAGAAGAGAGATAGAATGACAACCGATGTACATATAACACACAAAGAAAGATAGAGAGGTGGAAGAGGAGGAATAGGGGGTAGAGGAGGGAAAAAGAGGGATAGAATGAGGATAAGGGGAGTTAGAGGAAAAGGGTAGGAGTTAAATATCTCTCTCGAGCGAAGGAGAAAGGAGGAATCGGCCGGCACATGGGTCTCTCACTGCGGGTCGATACTCTAGCACTGGAGTGAACGCTCGGTACACTTGCACTCGGCCGAGTACATCTGCACCGGGGATTGCCTGCTTGCTTGCTTGCTTGCCTGCCTGCCTGCCTGCCTGCCTGGCCGCTCGCCCTGGCCACTACTCTTGTGCGTAACACTACAGCGAATTTCTCATTGGTGATAGGGTTGAGGAGAGGGCTAGAAAACAGCTCGCATTGCTAGTGAATGAAAGATCGACATTTTTTGGATTCTCTCTTCTTATCTTTTTTTTTCATGACGCAAATGTCCTCTCACTAATCTTCTCTATAATCTCTTTTTTATAATTTATTATTTATCATGAGTAATTTTGCTTTTTTCTTTTCATTGGGATTACTTAGGGGATTAGGGAATTGGTAAAATATGAACGGAAAGATTAAAAAAAAAAAGAATAAATATGAAATTGCAAATATGTTTAACTTGATGTTTTTTTTAAAAAGACGAGAAAAATGGTTGAAATTTGAATTCTACAATCGATATCATTGTTTTTGATAAATGGTCTTAAGACCAATGGTTGGTTGGTTGTTTCGTTAAGTATAACAATATTTACCTAATGTCAAACGCAAAGAATTATTTGATTCCGTTTATTAATCGATCGATAAAATACATTTTTAAGCCGATCTCTAAATAAATGATATGTTCGATCGTCGATACACCTTGTTTATATAGTTCTCTCGAGGCCGTTAAAGTAAAAAGGGTGCTGTCACTGAATTATTTCATCCTTTTATATATATAAATAGTGCAATGACGTAAGCATTGCCGAACAAATGAATTGAAAATTGATATCTAATTAAATCACAATTTCTTTTCTTATCCTGAACCTATACCTGAAAATATGATCAAATGTTAGAACAATGATTTTCATATATTTTCTGTTGAAATAAAAATTGTTTAAATGAGACAGATCACTTGAATATATTTTAGAGGCCAAGTGAATATCGGAGGCTAATGGCTCTTTGTTACTACGTGGAAAAAGAGAAGAAAAAAAAGAAAATGCTTTCGTCTATAGCTGTAGCATCTTGAAGAATTTTATCTCCAAGTGGAAGAAGAGTCCCAGCAGCACCTTTCAGAAGAAACATATGTCTACTCTTTTGTATATATGTACTTTACATTGTACGTACATACACATATACTCTATTTTACGCGAGCAAGGGTATACATTGCACCTACGTGGATAAAAAAAGAGAACACACGTGTAAGTATACCTACCTGCTGCAGTATACGTTTACAATCCATATATACATATATTAGCTACAGTATGCACGCGACACAACACAACCCTTCTTCTTTCACGCAGGGCAACCTTTGTCTACCGTCAAAGCATATCGATTGCAAGTTGTATCCCATGGAAGTCCTTTGCAACGCCGACATCAACAACTACATCACCTGAAAGTACACATTTTTAAATTAAATTCAACCAATTATCTCAAACTGTCTACATTTCATCTAGATTCATTTAATAGACAAAAAGTCGTCTTCTTGTTTTCTTTTTAAATATTGATTTTTTTCTTTTCTCATCGAGATGATCTCTGTCTGATATCATTGTGACGTAAATCGTAATTTCATTTCTAGCGATGAATATTTATCAGTTTCACTTACCAACGGAAATCCCGAAGAAGTACTCGAAGTCATTACTCGGATCTATTGAAAGTCATCGTGTTATGATCCTTCCGAGTTCGTGATTAAATTCGTCGAATGAAAGAGGTAGCACGGCGTAACGAGTTTGCCGTCTTTTTAAAATACGTCTTTTGTTTCCTTTTGCGTTCGATGAAACTTCGTTAGACGACCTTGATAAAAGAACACCTCCAAACATGTATGCGAGTGTGTGAAAAATAATCCTAAAACAATACAAAAAATTAATAAGCGTTAAAATAATTATTTAAACTGATAATAACAAGATGGTATAGAATTTGCATTACATTTTATTTTTCTGTGTAATTAATATCTTTCATATTTTTCTAACATAAGATTATTGTAATATATAAATAATATAATTATTTGGATCGGATCGATATTATGATACACGATAATAAATAATTAAACAATTATCTTATATAACACATCATTGTTTTTATAATATTCAACCTTTTCTAACGTCACTGTGACATCACTACGTCATTTGGTAAGAAGTTGAACAAAAAAATAGATGTTAAATATATGCTAGGTTGTACTAACTATTCATTTTTCACAGATAGAAGAAGACGAAAATACAAGATCATAATTCATAGTTAGAAAATTAGATATAAAAGTCAATATGTTAGTTGCATCTTTTTTTTTTGTACCGGATATTTCGTTCTGTTGCGCATCAGTGCAGCTGCACTGAATTCTTCCTCTATAGATCGATTTCATGATTAAATTCTTACTCATCTAATAGAAATTTCGATTTGTTAACATAATCATAATAAATAACAAAGAAAGTTTCTATAAGTATATATACTCTTTAAAAAAAACAACACAGAATAAATAATAAATATATATATATATATGTTATAATTATTATAATATAATACTAATTAATAATTATATGAAAAATGATGACAATTGAAAAATTCCAACGATAAAAACAAAATGATTGTGTTAAATCGGCACGTCTATTCATACACGTAATCGGTTGATCTATAATGTAACATCTATTTTTGACTATAGCATGTACGTCTCTGTCTAAACCACGACTGTATAGAAATGTATGTGCAAATATATTGGCCAAGTAAAAATAAATGGAGCACACATGTATCGTATTGTTTGGGTTTCTCGACATAACGTTATTATTTCAAAATATAGGTTTATACACATACACTCTCACAATATATATATATATATATATATATATATATATATATTTATATTAAAATGATTAATATCCGTAAAAATGGATTTGAATTAATTGCATGTATCCTAATGATATCATGTATAAGTTACAAATGAACATACATATTTCTATGGTACATATTTTCATGAATTTTGTTACTTTTTACATAAAATGAGAACAAAACGTGTCCTCTTTTCTCGCCTACGTTTTATTTATTATCATATATGAACATTTTTCAAATAATAAATTGAAATTGTTAAACAACGAGGATGATGATGATGATGATGGTGATGGTGATTCATGTTTATCGTCTTTGTATTTATGCTAATATTAATAACAGATCGAAACAAAGTCTAACGATCATGACTTATGATTAAATGCAATTATCCAGAATGATTCAAAGTTATCACAAAGAGACTAAACCATGTGGTTTTAAAAGATATAGCGTAGAAGAACGTTTATGGTTGAGAACACGTGATCTGTGTCCGAATAATAAACGATCGATACCATCTGGTATAAGAGAAGGACGTTAACATGTTGAACGTTCGATATAATCTATCGATTCATGGGTACAAAAATAATAGTGACAACTCATACTTAAGTAAATGAGTATTGCTTTGTTACAAAAGTTGGAAAAATTCTAATCATAGAATTACATGGATACAAATTGCAAGATGTAGAAACGTTTTAATTAGATCTTAAAGTTATATTACGATTCAAATTTGAAGTTAATTTTTGTTTATCGATTTGTTAAATTACAAGAGTATAAATTTTGGACTGATCTAAGAGACTTTGTGCCAATTCTTTATAAACATGAACAACTATAAAAGCTTAGTTTCAACGTTGTTAAATTAAAACGATCTTTTGCAATACTTTCTCACTTGTTAACTAACACAATATTATAATATATTATATATATAACAGCTAAATCTTCTTTTACAGATTCTATTAAGTGTAATTTCTTTTTTTTTAACGAGGACTTTAAATAATAAATCGTCGATTATTATTACTATTATTATCAATTATTATTCTAACAAATTTTGAAGTTCGTCATTAGAATATCAAAACGATGATTCGTAATTGTACGATGATGCATACATTTATGTAAATAATCTTTTGATCTGTTACAAAATAGTAATAAAAAAAAAAAAAAGACTACTAATAGATAAGCGTTAGCGTAAATATTATGCTTGCGGAAATAAGCTGGTTGGTGCAGATGTACTCGAGGTAACATAGCCATTGACTATGACCGGTGAAAGTACAAGTACGTTCAAAGTCATTAAAATCAAGGAGAACGAACGGCAGCACATTTTTAGTTCTTTTCTAACATTGTTTAACAACATTTGTATCACTTTAATAATTATAATCACGTACTCTCTTTTGTCGAGCAACAACTCCCTCGATGAATCGAACGACGGACTTCATCCTTTTTTGATTAGCCTTTTGTATTTGATTAAAGTAGATACTTTTCTTTTTCTTCGAGCGTGATAAATTACTTCGAGTAGCTTATCGCACGATAGATAAATATTACGTTATTATCTTTTTGTTCTTCTTTTTTTTTTTTTTTTACGAAAAACATGCCGGAAATTATTCAGAAATGAGACATTGTTTGTCATGGAATTTGATACTCTAATAATTAAATGACTTCGAGCAACGATATAAGCTTCCTTCCGTTCATATTTAATGTTTTTGTCAAGTGATTAATTTTTGTTGGAATAATAAAACTTCTATCCATGATGAATCTCGTTTAATCGATATTATGGAAAAGATAATTACAAAACATAGAAGAAGTTTTTCAATTGAAATTTTCATTATATTTAAATAATAATTATTATCATCGTATTGTTCGATTTAAATACTCAGCTTAGAGTTTTCAACGTAAGATGGCGATACTTGCACGTTCGCCATTTAACGATGCACAATGCACATGCATGCATATATTTAAATGTTTAACAAAAATAATTGATTTATTATAAATAATAGAAAATATATAAATAAAAGATAAACATTGATATAATACTTGGATTACAATTTGCATAAATATATAATTAATAAAAGATAAATATTGATATAAAAATTGTGTATGCATCTTCCGATTTATCAACGAGGACACACAGTTCAAGGGTCAAAAATGACTAATGCACAATTTACAAAGCATCCGTTTGTAAATTGAACAATGAATAAGGAACTATAGGAATATATTATACATATACGTGTTATCAATTCCGGTAGTGAGAATTACAAAGAGCTCACCTTGATCGGTACTTGGAAAAGTATACTCTATTTAAAATCTAGCTAAAACTACTTCTATGATTTAAAATAACAAAAATGTCTTTAGAAACGTACGTATATAAAATACCTTAATATATTCTCGAATTAAATTAAAAAATAATATATATATATATATATATATATATATATATATATATATATATATATATTTACGTGTAAACTTGTTATTTAATTATTTCCCCTTGTTTGTCATAAATTATTATTAATTATGATAAATTTGAATAATATGTCAAGTTGATTGGTTCAAAGGTAAAAAAGTATGAAACTATAGAAAGAGCGTTAACCAGCGGTACCACTACTATTTGCTGGGCGTCGGTATCTTTTGTCTTATAAAAAATAAACCTGCCTAGTGTTCATCTTTATCCTCTTCATCTTACATACATATTCTAAGGACGTTCACTATCGCATTTCATAACGTCGTAAAAAAAAATGAACAAAACATTGATATTCTTAAGATTATTAAACGTCGCATGGATTTTCTCTTGATTATTATTATCCGTACAATCGGAATATTTGAAAAGTTAGTATTGTAACGGGTTTGGTATCACAGTTGCATTGTGTGGTAGTAGGGATGTGTTGAGAAATTAGATCAACCTGTCAGTGTTTCATACGAACCATCATTGTACGTGTACTTTGAGATGTCCGAAATGATGGAGCAGGGAATGGTAAGATTATTTTTCTACATTAATAAATATTTATTTGCCAATCACTATAAACGCACATTTCTCTTTTACATCGATGACGTATATATATACTGCATTTAATTTAGACATGTCTCTCAAATTTGAGAATGACGTACCACATCGAACACACCCGCCCACATGTTTTTGTCTTATCAAATATCAACAACAATCTATAGGAGAAAGCAAAACGAATGGAGAAATCATTTTTCAAATTTCATACCATTGCTCTCATGGATTTGTCTTTTATGTTCAATTATTATTTTTATATTATTCGATCATACAATTTCTTATTTCTTTAACCTCTGTACATCAAACTTGTAACGCTGTAAACATTGCTTTGAGGTTAGTTTGTTTCGTTTTGTGTTATATGCGCGAAAATTGATGATATTTAAATGGTTCAGTTTTATCAGTAATTACAATCAAAGTACTTTCAAATGAATATGCAATATTATGTGTCATTGCTTCTATAAATACAATATTAAATAAAATATTATTTATAGGATCATTATATCTGCTTATAAGAACATTATTCATATATTTTATATTGACATGGCTAACATATGTATTTTGATACCAATGTAAAAATAAAATCTTATGCAATAACCATTCACTTGTTTATCTAATGACTTACATAATAATGTAAGTGCCCTTTTGTTCTTTCTAGGAACTCTCCATCTACACCGGAGTTGTACTACGTGGATCTAATACCAAAGAGGACGAAGTTCACAGTTCGGGTACTCTGAATATTGTTGAATATGTAAGAAAATAAATATCATTATTATTATTATTTAATCTTATATTTATACATATATGTATATGTGCGATAAGTGAATGTAATATGAATTTTGTTGATATGCAATATTAGAGTTTTGGCAAATGCATAGAATGGAGACCTACGGAAGAATCTGTTGTATTGGAGAATCAAGATCAAGATCCAGAATGGTCTTTAGTAGATACTCATACAAGAAGAACTCGCACTACTTCGGAAGGTGCAGACTCTTGTGGACATTCAAAGATAGTTAGAATATTATTCTCCGATTTAAAATCATTTCGTATTAATCTTGGAGGACAACAGCTGATATTTATACAAAAGGATGGTACCACCTATGTTGCCTTCTTTCAATTGTCCAAAGCTGAAACTTTTGTTAATACGTTAAAGAATTTTATTCACTTCAGAAGCTCAACGAAAGATAAAAACTTGTATTATGTATTGGAAGAGGTTGAAACTGCTTTGAACAAATCGTTCGCTGAATTGAATTTATTTCAAGAGAATACTTCAGATTATGTATGGAATTTTGTAAAAAATTTACAAAACCGTCCATATGAAACAACACTAGAAGCATTCAGTAAATTAGCAGATATTTGGTGTAAGTTAATACACCAAAATTCATTGTATAATAAATATATATTATACATATATATATTCCAGTATACAAAGAACCAGTAAAAAGACCAGTTGAAGAAGCGGTAGCTGATTTACTTAATTCTTCCTTATCGAGTAATCAACATGAACCTGCGGATGAATACGAAGTGATAGGACAAGCAGATATAGGTTTACAATTTCCACCAAGACCTCCATGTCCTAGAGGTACATTTAGTCAAATCAAACATCTTATAGAGAAATAATTTACGATCAAACGTATTAATTGTGTAACATATTAACTGTGTTAGGTTTACCTTTATCGCAAGAGCAATGGGACAGTAGTAAAGATTCAGAAGGAAGAATTATTGATCCAGATGCTGTTAAAGAAATCATTTTTCGAGGGGTCTGTATATTAAACTCACTTCAAAACGTCCTCTTTTATATTGATGCTAATAATGGCAATAATATTTTGAAAACTCTTAGGGCATACATCCATTATTGCGTTATGAAGTTTGGAAATTTTTATTAAATTATTATCCATGGAATTCAAGTAACGCTGAGAGAATAGAAATAAGAAGAAAGAAGACCGATGAGTACTTTAATATGAAACTTCAATGGCGATCTATGACGCCAGCACAAGAAAATCGTTTTTCAGACTTTCGGGACAGGAAAAACTTGATAGGTAGGTTATTTCAAATGAAATATTAATTGTTAAAGAAATTCTTTATCGGCAAATATATTCATTTGATTTCATTGAATTTACAGAAAAAGATGTTAACAGAACGGATAGAACACATCCCTATTTTCTAGGCGACAATAATCATCTAGAATTATTAAATGACATACTCATGACATATGTAATGTACAATTTTGACTTAGGATATGTCCAAGGTATGAGTGATCTACTCAGTCCTATTTTATGTTTGATGGATTGTGAAGCGGATGCATTTTGGTGTTTTGTTGGTTTTATGGATCAAGTGGTACGTACCACTTATCTTTATTATCTATTATTACAAATTATTACATATTTCTCGTAGTAAGAAAAATGAATCTTTTTGTTTTTCCTTAAAAACAGAGTACAAATTTTGAAATGGATCAGTCTGGAATGAAAATGCAGTTACGTAATATACATACTTTACTGTACAATATGGATCGACAATTGGAACACTATTTAACTCAACACGAATCTGGAAATATGTTTTTCTGTTTTCGTTGGTTATTAGTATTATTCAAAAGAGAATTTAATTCATCTGATATAATGAAACTGTGGGAGATTTTATGGACTGGTTTACCATGTCCTAATTTTCATTTACTCATATGTGTAGCTATATTAGATACTGAAAGAAATGTATTGTTGAAAAATAATTTTGGCTTTACGGAAATACTCAAAGTAAGTAACAGTCTATTTTATTATAAATAGTTTAAATAATCAATGAGTTAATAACAGTTATTTGTTTGTATTTGGTTTTGTCTTTTTTTTTAGCATATAAATGATCTTTCTTTACACATTGAACTACAATCGACGCTTTCCAAAGCAGAAGGTATTTATTATCAATTAATGGCGATAGAAAACAAACTGCCGAACAATTTGCGTACAATTATTGGATTGGAGCCTCGAGAACGAACATCGGATGAAAGTGATATAGAAGAAAATATGATAGATGCGTCTAATTCTTCTATTAGAACTAGTTCTAGAAGAAACAGTTCGGAAAGTGTAACAACCCAGCATGGTAATAACGAAAAGTCTTTCGAAAAAGGTCTAAACTTTTTTCTATAAGATTTGGGTCAATTTTTACAGTTTTATGTTTACTAAAATCTATGAAAAAAAAAAAACAACAACCTTAGCTTAGTAGAACACACAAAAGATTTCTAAGATTCTATTATCATTTTTCTCTTTCTTTTCTTCTCACTCTCTTTCTCAATCTCTGTCATTCTTTTAGTTTTCTAAAAAAAAACATGATCTCGTGTTGTTTAGCTTTCAACGAACATTAGATAATTGCACAAAAGAAAAAACGAAAGAAAACGAAACATTGATGTAAAATAAAAAAACAAGGACGTAACTCGAATTTTTGCTCCGATCATTTTTTTAAATCGTTGGCATCCTATTAGTATAGTAAGAAAAAAAAAAGAAAGAAACATTGGTTTTGTTTTTTTTTTAATTTGCAATTTTAATGTAAGTGTAAATGTAAAAAATTTATATATCATATTTGCAAGAAACGAAAAAGAAAAATAAAAGGAAAAAAAATAGAAACACATTATTAGTAGCGTTGAATTTTGAAATATTTATAAAATGAATTTTGCTGTATTTAATAAGAAATATTTGATGTGAGTCTAATTTACTTCGACGGAGGGTTATTATTAAAGGAAGTGTTTCAAGTTAACTATGATTATTGACATTATTTTTATGAAAAACTTTGCACAAAGTTTGAATAATATCAAATGGGAACAATGATACTAAAGTTTTATCTTTTAACAGCGCAATAACTCTAATTTGATTTTTGAGTTGAAATAATATGTTTTACTTGGATTTTAATGAAGTCTCACAAAAGCGCTGTATATTTCTAATAAAGTCACCTATTTAATCTTACAAATTTCTTTTCTTTTTTTCATTTAATCTCTCTTTCTTTTTTTTTTTTGTGAAAAAAAAACTAGAGATATTATCTAAAGCTTTTGGATAAGAAAAAATAATGCACATGTAAGTAAACATAACTCATTTATGTGATTCTTGCATTTGATGCATGAGGGCGCATCATGGCAACAGCCGCCTTTAAAAAAAAAAAAAAAAAAAAACAAAGTACGGTGTTAAAAAAATATAAAAAATAAAAAATAAATTCTATATGTTGTAAACTATGAAGTTATTTTTTATATTGACATAAAAATATAAGCAACGTTTCTAATATCTTTCCTAGATTTATTCTAGTATGGAATTTCTATCTAGGAGAAGAAATAGAAATCGAAGGAAGAAACGTAATTTGAAAAGACGTCAACGCGAATGTATGAAATTTGGGGTTAAGTCAGTTAAAAGTCAAAGATTATTAAAAGAACGTGTCAATGTTAATTTTAGTAAAGAAGAAGTAATAATAGGAAATACGATGCAAGCTGATGCATTTTGGAAAAATTATGTGGCTGCTCAAGACTGGCAAAAAAAGTTATTATTTATTATATATAAGAACAAAAATTATTAATTTTTATTATTTTGTGTGTTCTGGTTATTTTCAATAATCTGTTATAGTGATAGTGATTCGTATTACAAAATGATTTCTTTTTTTTTTTTTTTAATTATTTATACATAATTTGTAACATTATTTTGTTATTATTTATTCTAAATATTTTGCATTAAAACTGATTTTGATGTTTATAGGCACAGTGTAACATGGTGGAGATCTCGTTGTTTGGCATTGGAAAATGAGAACGAAATATTACGAAATAAAATTAGATCTTTAATTGGATCGAATAATAAACAAAGTAATAACAAGCAGACTGTTTCTAAACAACAACAACAACAGAATACTTATAAACAAAATCCAAATTTTCGTGAAGATTACAATGAAAATGGATATCAAAACGAAGAAGATTTAGAATTTCATGTCGATGAGGATATGAAGACCTTCTTGGAACAAAGTTTACGACATCAAATGGAATTGAAACAAAAGCGTGACCAAGAGTTAACTGATATCAACCTAGAGAATTTAGCCTTTATAGAAAGTGGATTATTTTGTAAACAAGCTCGAAATGAAAATGCAAAATTATTATATGGAGATGCTGGTCCTACAATAATGGCTATGGAAACTGCATTAATGGCCACAATAGAAAGACACAAAGATAAATCAAAACCTCAATATTGGCCAAATATTCCTTTAAGACCATAAAATCTATAATTAACCTTTTTTAATTAAATATTCAAATATTTATTTCATCATCAGTAGATGTTATATTTTAATTAGACCATTATTTTACTAATAAACTAATTGCTACTCCAAAAACTGAATCCTTTTATCAAAGAATATACAATTATATAGAACATATATAAATTAAATAAAATTATGTACAATATTTAATATATATAAATTTCAGTTTTTAGTTGTCTATATTCTTTGATAGTATTGTACTCCTCCGTATAAAGTACCTGCTATCGCCATCTGGTGGTTCCAGTGCTAACTAAAAGTGGACTTTTGATGTTTAGGTGTCAATGTTATCATTAATTGTAATTTTATAAGTTTAATTAGATTCCTGTCTAACAAATTTGATAATAATAAATTTTTGTTATTAAAAATCTTTCATGATTAAGGTATTATTAAATTCTTCTAATTGTAGTCTAATGTAATCTCTTCCAGTCAAACGATTATAACCTCTCTATTGAAAAAATACTGTTATGAAGAAATATTTTTTAACATTAATAAAATATAATAATATTCATTTTTTATAAATAATCAGCATCATATTGTAGACTACTACACTACTTTAACTAAAAAAATATACTTCTATGTAAAATTTCAACTTTACTACAAGTGTGCAATATTTGAAAAAAATTGGAGGTTATTTATTTGAATAAAAATTGTTATATAGGATATAATAAAGGAAGAGATGTTATAATTTTGTTTCATTGGTAAATTTTATTACTTTTAACTTAAAATATACACATATATTTTAGATGGAGCACATACAATATTATATTATAATATATATGTATATTGGAGAGAGAGAGGAATGATAAATTAAATGACAAAGTATGTTACAAAAAAGAATGATATCTGCTGGTGGCGTGTAAGTTACCACATAAAACGTGGTATCGAAAATCAAAGAGGGTTAGTAAGAAGAGATTTCTCTTTGATCTGAACAGTCTTTGTCTATACTATGACACAATGCCATAACCTTTAAAATTTGTTAAGAATATTTAATCTACTTCTTCCATTCGGGATGCATCTTCCGTTTCGTTACTTTCTACTTGAGGGACTACTTCGTCTATTTTTAGTTCTTCTTGCATAGAATCATCCTCATCGATGCCAAGACCTAACTTAATCATTCTATAAATTCTGGATGCATGGATTTGTGGTTCATCCAAAGTAAAACCAGATGAAAGTAATGCAGTTTCATATAGAAGAATGACTAAATCTTTAACAGCCTTGTCATTTTTGTCAGCTTCAGCTTTTTGGCGTAGAGTTTCGATGATCGAATGATCTGGATTAATTTCAAGATGTTTCTTAGCAGCCATATAACCCATGGTTGATGTATCACGAAGTGCCTGTGCCTTCATTATTCTTTCCATATTTGCAGTCCAACCGTATTGGGATGTAACGATGCAACATGGTGAATCAACCAATCTGTTAGATACGACTACTTTTTCTACTTTGTTATCAAGAACAGTCTTCATAACCTTGCACAAGTTTTCGAATTTAGCCTTATCTTCCTCTCTCTTCTTCTTCTCTTCCTCATCCTCTGGAAGTTCTAAACCTTCTTTGGTAACGGATACAAGTTGTTTGCCATCGAATTCTTTCAATTGCTGTACAACGTATTCATCAATTGGTTCAGTCATATAAACTACTTCAAAACCACGCTTCTTGACACGTTCTACGAATGAACTGTTGGCAACTTGCTCTTTGCTTTCTCCAGTAATAAAGTAAATATGTTTCTGATTTTCCTTCATTCTACCAACATAGTCCTTGAGAGAGCAAGCTTCATCTCCAGATGCAGATGTATGATACCTCAATAAATCTGCCAATTTGCTGCGATTAGTACTATCCTCATGAATACCTAATTTAATGTTTTTGCTGAATTGTTCGTAGAACTTCTTATAAGAATCCTTGTCTTCAGTTAATTCCTCAAACAGTTCCAAACATTTCTTCACGAGATTCTTCCTGATAACCTTAAGAATTTTATTTTGTTGCAACATCTCACGAGAGATATTCAATGGCAAATCTTCGCTGTCAACTACTCCCTTAATGAAATTCAAGTATTCAGGGATCAATTCTTCACAATTGTCCATGATAAATACTCGGCGTACGTACAATTTGATGTTATTCTTCCTTTTCTTATTTTCAAATAAGTCGAATGGCATACGACGAGGAACAAAGAGCAAAGCTCTGAATTCCAATTGTCCTTCAACAGAGAAATGCTTAACCGCAAGATGATCTTCCCAATCGTTAGTCAATGATTTGTAAAATTCACCATATTCCTCCTGGGTAATATCATCTGCATTACGAGTCCAAATAGGTTTGGTTTTGTTAAGTTCTTCATCTTCAGAATATTTTTCTTTGATGGTCTTCTTCTTCTTTTTCTTTTCTTTATCTTCCTCTTCTTTGTCTTCGCCAACATCCTCAACCTTTGGTTTTCCCTCCTCGTCTTCTTTCTTTTCTTCCTCTACTTCATCCTCATCTTCGCTCAATTCCTTTTCACGTTCCTTTTGTACTACTAATTTGATCGGATAGCCAATGAATTGAGAGTGCTTCTTAACAATTTCTTTAATCTTAGCTTCCTTCAAATATTCAGATTGATCTTCCTTGATGTGAAGAATAATTTTGGTACCACGTCCCAATGGTTCACCAGTGTCTCGTCTAACAGTGAACGAGCCTCCAGCACTGGATTCCCATAAATATTGTTCGTCGTCATTGCTCTTAGATACGACCGTTACTTTATCAGCTACCAAATAAGCAGAATAAAATCCTACACCAAATTGACCAATCATGGAAATATCAGCACCAGCTTGAAGAGCTTCCATGAAAGCCTTTGTACCAGATTTGGCAATGGTACCAAGATTATTGACTAAATCAGCCTTTGTCATACCAATTCCAGTATCAATGATAGTAAGAGTTCCATCATTTTCATTAGGAATAATTTTGATAAATAATTCTTTGCCGCTATCAAGTTTGGTTGGATCAGTCAATGATTCGTAACGAATCTTGTCAAGGGCGTCACTGGAATTCGATATGAGTTCTCTCAAGAATATTTCCTTATTAGAATAAAAGGTGTTGATAATTAAAGACATAAGCTGAGCAATTTCAGCTTGGAAAGCGAAAGTCTCCAACTCTCCTCCATCAGTTTCCATTTGTTCAGCCATCTAAAAATTCATTCAATTATTTCAATACAAATTCTTCAAGAACAAAGAGAAATAATAAATTGCATGGTCTTACATTAATTCACATTTGATTAGATATGAACAATAGAATGTATATATATTTCATTAATAAAATAATTTCGAAAAAAAAAATAAATTAATCATTTATTATAAATGAATTAAAAAGAAAAGAGTAATCAATTAAATTATAGAACAACAAAAAAAAAATCAATAGCATTGACGTGAAAAATAATTCATCCGCGTCTAGGCACGCGTTTGATAAGCGGTCATTTTTGAATGTAATTGTAAAAAAGAAAAATATAATTGTTTAAATAAAATAAGCTGAGTAATGATCAGAAATTCGACTAATAATATATATTGAATAAATGAAAAAGAACAATACCTTATAGTAATTAGCTGGTTACAGTTGATAAAAGACTTGAAGTATATCACAGAAGAGTATCGATTGAAGCGAGCAAAACGAATGAAGGCCCGCGTGAGGCGTCCCGTCTTATATACCCTCCAATAATTCTCGAATATTCTAGAACATTCTAGAAGATTCTCGAGCTCACGATATAGCTAACTTCCGGCAAAACATCTATTTTAACGACACGTATTTCCGACTTATTTCTTATTCAAGTTCCAATAGTACGTTTTCACTCGTCATATGAATAATCATTTGAATTGCTAATAATAACCCAACCATTTATTAAATTTATAAATAACCAAAAATGTATTTAGTTCATATTCCATTCGAGTAGTACTTCCGGCATTTTGGAACAGAAAACGATTTTGCTTTGAGAAGACATTGTCGACCATCATTATATCCATACATGTTAATTTCATATTTGCCATTGTTTTATATTATGATATGATTTATTCTTTTTTCAGATTATTTCATGTTTTTATCATCTTTTTACATTTCTTATTCATTGACTTGTCTTCCTTTTTTTAATAATTAAAGAATATAAAATATAGTCGAGCACGTGGCGCGCCTACGTTCGATAAAGAACATACTAGAATTTTCTTTATTCTTTTATCAGATATAATTTAGAAAATAATTATTTAAATAAGATATTAGAAATTAAAAAAGAAAGGATAACATTCTTTTTTTTTGACATGTCATTTATTGATGAATAAGTCAAATGAATCATAAGATGACTAGGCATTAAAGTCAAATCAATTGATATTAGAAATTATTATTCAATCAAAATGTGATATTTTTGTTCAAAATTATCAATGCTTTATAAAAATGTTAATGTATCAATGATTATGAAATTTTCTATTGTATTGACATTAGGTCATAAACCCATAAAATAAAGCGTTCATTCTCGGTCGATACAAAATTTCAGTTGTCATCAATTGGGAGGTGGCGCCCTCGTGGCGTTTCGTTACTTGCTATTAAACCAAATTTCCATGTAACTAGCGACATGTGTAGATTTTTCCGGAAGATTCTTTTGCGTCATTCGTTATTAGAAGAAAGGTATAATTTGTACAACGTTTTATTACAATATCTCGTATTATTTTTATCTTTTTTAATTATAATGATTTTCTATCTTGTTATATTATATATATATAGGTATACAAATTATTTATAAATTACGAATTACGAAGTGATTAAAAATAGGGTTATGTCTAAGAGAGTTACATTTAAATAGAATCGCGCGAATAATCTGACTATAATTAGAATAATTCAGTTAAAAATAATGCAAGCAACGTCGATGTTATTTACAACATCCTGAAAAATATTATTCCATTTCTTGCGGATGTTCGTACGTTGTTGTAAGAATGTGTGTAGAGGAGGATAATCAGTGAACACACATTCCAGACACCTTTATTGTGGGAAACTATCGTCGTCACGTACCGTGTCGGTCTATGTTCCGAAACCTTAAAGACGTTCCTCATCAGCAGCGAAAAAAGGAAGCCTTTGTCGAAATATCCTGTTTCTTGGTAAACACGCCGTGTTGCCGAACGTTTGTCGTGACCAAATTATAAAATGGCGGGAAAAATCAAATGATCAATATCATTTTTAATTGGATACTCTGTTATTTAAATAAAATAATGATTATATTTGTATTGTAAGGTATGTAAATATGAATAATTTTGAAAAATGAAATTCTTTCATCTTTTAATGTATTTATGTCACGCATTGACGACACTAAAGTACAATAATAATTATAGATGCTTCTACCGTAGGTAGGTTCAAGCACGAAGAGAATACAGACAAGTTTTAAACTACGATAGAAATGTTTTCTTTTGCTATTCAATTGTTAAACCCTGTATGTCATTTACCTTTCTTTTTCTTCTTGTAGAAAATGTTCTTTTATTATTTTATAATACAAATACCTGAAGAGTTTTTCAACATTGATTGCTGATGAAATGGGAGGGAAAAAAATCAAAGCGTACAATCATTTATTTATCTTTATAATTACATTACATCGTTTAAATGTTTTAATATTTCCTTAACTTATGTTACATCATAATTAATATAATAGTGTTTATGTTATCAGATAAATATATTTTCTTAATATTCATTTAAAGTTATATTACATTACTTACTAACATATAATAATTGTAATGATTTTATTTCTCTAATGATAAAAGCGTAAGACTAGGAAATTCTGAAGTACTTCATGATTTCATTGAAAGATAAAATACAAAGTGGAAGAGACGATATTCTGCTAATCAAAATTTCCCACAATCGAATTTCTTCGAATGTTCTGAGAATTCGGTTAGAGTGGTATGTAGTATTAAGACGATGTGTTGTTCAGGATGTCAGGTGTAACAATGTTCGCAGTCTCGGTACTTCAATTTCACTGATGCGTAGAGTTCTGCACGTAAGGGGGAAGATCGTTGGAGTTGATATGGCGAGGAGCTTAACTCCGGTAACCTAGCTTTATGATGTCGAACGAAACTCATACAGCTAGATAACCAAAGAAAATGTCCGCGCCAAGATCTTCATCATTTGTTAATTATTATCCCCTTTTTCCAAATCAGAAAGATACTCCCGATTGAATCAATTGTTTCTTTTTGTATAGTTAGATCAGATAGAAGATCGACCTACGAAATTATTTTGAAACGTGATGACTCGTCGTTTTATTTTTGTACGTCGAACGATCATCAGAAATTTCTTTCAAATTTGCAAGCAAACACCAGCAGCAGACATCGTAATATCATTTTTGCATCTTACTTGAATTTTGTCCTTCGTCTATTTTTCTGAAACAGAGAACGAAATAGATAAGAGGGGAAAAATTGTAGAAATCGTTTTATAAGAACAAATCGTCGTGTTCCTTTGTCGTGCAGCAACATCAGAATTGATTGATATGCACGTCGAGTGTCTGTGAAAAGTGAAACACACAGACAGTCGTTGACATTTCAGAGTGAAAGTTAATCCATGGGCTTCGAGAGATAAGCCCATACGAGAGTGAAACAGGGTCCAGGTGGTATAATCTTGTAAACTAGTATCCGTTAGATCAATTTTAAATTCAATTAAAAATGTGTAAATTGAACATTTCAAATGAGAATTTCATCATTTCTTCGAAACTGCTGCTGCTGCTGCTGTTGCTCCTCGTATACATGTACTTTAATAAATGAACAAAATTAATGAAACAATTAATATTCCATATATTCCATGTTAAAAAAGTCAGTAGTAAGACGAAAAATAATAATATGTCCAGTCGTGAATCGTTATTTTAATAGCTCATTGTTACGAAACTTGTTAGAGTGTGTTGTAGAAGATAATTAACGGTGGCCAATTAGACGATGTAATTATTTCTTTTAGACGACGAACTTATCTTCGTATCATCGTCTACGATTTCGCGTTAAAATGAATCGCGAGTTATTGGAAAACGCGTCATTTTAAATATGATGCCCCGATATATATTGTGTCTTGCATGATTCCTGGAACAGAATATGTAAAAAAAAAAAAAAAAAAAAAAAAAACCATGAGTAATGATAAAAATTGTACGTACGTATTGTAAATGTGTGTGTGTGCATATGTGTATTTATCACAAGATGTGATGTTTCTTTTTTAACATCTAAAGCAAACATATGAACAATACATACATATAAAAAAAAAAAAAAGGAAAAAAGATTGATTAAAAAAAAAGAATATATTTATGAGTTGTTTACTCAGGTACGTCTATAACACTGAGAAATCTAATTGTCAATTAATGTTACTCTCATAACGGTGGAAAGACAAAAACAAAAAAAAAATGTCTTTTCTCTTGGTAGTGGGTCTGGAGTCGATTGTAGACCAGTATAGAAGGAGTAGTTTCGTAAGAACACCTTCATTTGGAGAAAGTTATGATCTGGCCATATTGCTCGCGCGTGTCCGGATCTTATTTTATTTTCCAACCAACCAACCAACTCTCTCTCTCTCTCTCTCTCTCTTTCTCTCTTTATTTCTGACATCAAAAACTTTCTGCTTTCGAAACGAGCACACACACATACGCGTGATTTTCTAAGATCGTTATAGAACATTAATAGATGTATATTATACATACGAAGGAAGGGGGAACTCGAGTAATTCATTTACAATTGAAATTTGTCTCTCTCATCATTTTGCTAAGCAAACGATAAAAAGATATTATGAATAATTATTACTTTACAGAATTGTTTTTTGTAACGAGAGAACTATATTAAACACTGAGAAAAATTATTTACGTGTTTCTTATCTACAAAATAATATATACAAATATCAATTATCGACTCTTCAAGAACATTATTCATTAACGTGTATAATAAATAATAATTAATATAAATTAGAAAAATATCTTCTTCGGGGATAAATGGTGAACGCGATCAGGGAGATCGACGAAAACAAAAAAAAAATGGTGGAGCTTATATTTCGAACGCGTAAAAGAACGTCGTCTTTGATTTTTTTTTCTTTTCTTTTTTTTTCTTAGGTAAACGAACAAGACGAAAACTCATGAAACATTCCGTTCTTTCTCTTTGTCTCCCTCCTGTCTCCTCTCTTCTCTCTCTCTCTCTCTCTCTCTCTCTTATTGACACACCGGCCATCTTATTCAAACCGTGAAATCGTACGTGTCACGTACCTATGGTAAACACAGGTAAATATCTATTTCTGTCTCTCTCTCTCTCTCTTTCTTTCTTTATTTCTTTTGCCATAAGTCGACCTTCGATTCGTTTAATTTGTTTACCAATGTTATTATAACTATAAATATCCATTACAAATTCGTTGATTAGTTGGCAACCGTCAAATCTTCAACAAACCACAGAGTTTCTGGATTTTGAAATCTTCAAGATTTATGCGAGCGCTTATCCATCGTTTGTTTGTACCAAGTACAAAAACCTAAGCAGAAATGATCACCAAGTATTAAATTAAATGGTTGCATAATTTTGGATTAACGACTCTAAAAAAGAAAAAAAAAAACACGTTGCCATTATCACGGCAAGTCTTGAACGTGAAAATATGTGTGTTCTCTTTGATCTTGATCCAAGGAGAGACAAAGAAAGACGATTGGAATGAAATACCCAAGCCTTGAACAAAGTTTTTAATAAAACATTTGGTAAGCATTTGATGAAAGAGACCAAAATTGAATGGTAAAACGATAAAGTAACGTTTGCGTTTAAACCGTTCTATAATTTTGCTTCCTCCTTCTCCTCCTCTACCTCCTCGTCTACCTCTTTCTTCACTTTCTTTTTTATTTTATTTTATTTCGAGACCACTACATCACATATCAACGACGTTTATGCAAACACAGCTGCATCATCGTCGAGATAGTCCGAAGGAAATGCTTTCGTTTATTGTTATCATCAATTTCGAGATATATTTTATATCATCGACTAAATAATAATTATAATTCGCAAACATAAGTGCGGGAAAGATGAATTGTTAAATTAAAAATTCACACAAATTTCTAAAGTTAATCGTTGAAAATTGATGAGTTAAGGAACCACCGAATATCTTCGACATTATTGAAAAATTGAATTGAAATCAAGCAAAATAGTTAGAGATACGATTGAAATGCTCGTGTATCGCAAATACTTTGAATCCCGAGCATGCATCAAGCATGTGTCGTTGAAAAAAAAAACGCACGCTTAAGAAAATAATTGCCAGGTAGACAGAGTTAATTTCGTGTAAAAGAAACCATCAGCAAATGTAAAAACTCTAATGGAACTGCGTTGAAAATTAATGTTACTAGATATGGAAATACAGAATAAAAAAAAAAGAAAATGTATATGTTTCAAAAAGAAAAAAGAAATGAAATGAAATGAAATGAAAGAAGGAAAGACGTTAAAGCTTTGAAAGTAACTTCCAAATATAGAATTGGTACGTGCTTATTTGGCAAACACATAACTTCATTACTCAAGATTAAGTTTCGAATAAGATAAATGTTATTGTTACCTTTTTTTTTCTTTCTTTCTTTCTTTCTTTCTTTCTTGTATTCAAAGTGGTTCTTAAGAAGAAATTTAAAATTTTGAATACGACCAAGGTCGATAAACAAATTGAGCCGTTGAATTGTGGGCGTTTGAAATAGGGGTGATTCTCAAAGCCTAGTCCTTCTGTTTTCCAGGGGCCCCCTTTGGTCAACTTCCTCAGGAATGCCTACTTTTTATTTAGAATGAAGGCGCCCGATCCCACAGTATCGTTACCTTTTCCTTTCTTTCTTTCTTTCTTTCTTTCTCTCTTTCTTGTATTTAATATCGTTCTAAGGGGAAAAATTCGTAGCAAGTTAGTGTGTCAGGAACGCATCGTAGATTCTCGCTCGTCCTACCGTGAACCCGTAAACTATAAAGTTGAAACGCATTCACCGGCAGAACGAAGATCCTACGTGATATTAACAGGGAGAAATAAATGAGCGTGTATATATGGGATGTAGGAGTGTGTATGCGTGTGTGTATAGTAAGCAAGTAAGTAAGTAAGTAAGTAAGTAGCCAGGACCGTAGCGAAACGGTTGGCTTTGTCCATCCTGTTTGAGTGAGTGGAGGTTGTTCCTTCCGACTCTTTCATGAGAAAACGAACGTATAAGTTAGGTGTACTTTATTTTTTCCACGACGTTCTTAACCGTGTGAATTTCGATGTACATACATTAATCAATGGAAACGTAAGCAAGCAGTTAAGTTATTAATCGATTAGTGTTAAACAACTAATAAACGTATTCATAATACGAACGTGACTCAAAATATATTTCCAAGTTATATACCCGACTCGCAAATTAACCGTGGCTTAGAACTTAGCGATGACTAATAGTCATCTGAGAATGCTAATCGTTCGTTCTACAGTTGAATTTGTGTTTTCCTTTTTTTTTTCTTCTTCCATTTCTTTTCATTCTTTTTTCAAATATTTCTGTACACGTTCAAAATTCGCGTATTTATTGAAATAATTATAATATATATAAATATAAATATGAAAGAAGAATTCTAAGGTAGAAGAAAGAAGTGTATGATGAAAGAAAGGAATAAATAAAAATTGCTTGAAGATCAAACCGAGCGTGCGAACTTTATGCCGAGTTGGCGAGAATGGTATGGAATCAATGTCGAGATAATGAGAATATACTACTTCATCGTTCCTGGTACCAAGATTCTTGGTGTAAACGTCTTCGTTAAATGATTTCTCTCAAAAATTTAAAAATAATAAAATATATATCAAATGGAGGATAAAAGAAATAGTAGAAAATCAATGATATCGATCGTGAGAGATAAAACGCGACTAATTTAATCTCTTACAACTGCGAGGAATCGTTGAGTCGCATCTTTTATCTTGTAGAAAAATGTCAACGGAAATTTCTAATCTTGGTCGATAAGGACAGCTATCTAAATGCGATATTTTATAAATTTTCGTAATTCATTTTTAATTTAAACTAACGTCCATAAATATAAATCTAAAAAATAAAAGAGAAGACAAAATTAAACGTAATTTAAAGTTATCATAAATAAAAAGAAATTGCAAAGCAAGATTTCTTCTCGCGTGGATGGCGCGACCTTGTGCTTCGTCTTGATCAAAGAGACCTCGAGAATGTTCCAAGTCTTTTCTTTCCTACTTACAAAATGAATCATTTTAAAATTTCAAATGAAATTTCCCCAATAAAATATTGGTCTCCATCCCAAAGATTTCTATCGAAGTGATGCTGAATGAAATATTCGGAATTAAATAGAATTAATAAGTTACATGATAAAGTTAAATGTTTCAACTTACGTACAATGGATATGCAGAAGAAATTAGAGTTGCGAAATGAGAAAGATTTTCGATGATCCATACCTTTTCTGGTTAGATCGTTAAAGTCCTTTAGCCAGGCTTCTTTCTTCCTTTTCGGGCAAAGGCACAGAGAATGAGAGAGAGAGAGAGAGAGAGAAAGAGTTTTACTTGGATTCGAATGAAGAGTTGAAGAGTTGAAGAGAATAAGGAAGAAGGAAAAGAAAGAATAGAAGGAAGTTAAGAAGAAGAAGAAGAAGAAGAAGAGTTTACACCTGGCGCGGTACGAGATGAGATCACTACCGCACTCACTGATCAACTGGCCCCGCGCCCCACGTCCGGGGCCGCACGCACCTTTCGCGGACCTCCCTACTCTTCACTCAACCAGAGACCCCCACCAATCGACAGGTTTCTGCCCTACTACTGCGCAAGTATCGTTTGGATCGAGCTCGCTCATTGGCTCGTTCAAATCTGGACGGGCTGTGACGTCATTAAAACCGTCAACGTTTCTACCGCGAGAAAGAAAATGTCTTCCCTCTCTTTTGCTCTTTCTTTATTTCCCTCTCTCTTTTTCTCTCTCTCTCTCTCTCTCTCTCTCTGTGTTCTCCGGAGAAGCGTGTGCAGGCGCGCAAACTACGTCTCGTCGTACCTGTCCTTCTACTACCTACGTCTCTACCTTTTCTCACACATACACACATGACACACACACGTCGTCCCTCTTTTTCTCGCCACGCTGTGAATTTGGTTTCGCTCGTTGCCCGTTTTACGGAATCTTCTTTGTCGTTTTGTTATTATTCTCTTTTTTTTTTCTTTTTTCTTTTCGAATTTGTTTTTTCACCTTCCGAATGAATTTTTTCTCTATTTTAATCAAATATACCGAGAATTATAGACACACAAAAAGAAACTTACATTATTATAAAATGAACTTCAAGCTTATAATCTTCTCTCTCATTAATAAATTTGACATTGAAATTCATAGTTACAACCGGTAGATAAATCGACTCGTAAAAAATACAAATATATTTAATCTTTAATTTAGAAAATATCTTTCCTAATTTCTTTGATAAGTTGGCGCGAGATGGTAATAATGCCGGTTCGTGAATCTTCGTATTCTCTCGCGTTGTGCTCCTCCGTTTCTCGCGTACACTCACTCCCCCGGTCTCTTCTTCTTCTACCTTCTCGTAGAATCCACCATCTTTTACACACAACAGGTATATATATACACATACACACACACATCTATACACATATATATATATGAACACATAGCATAAAAGTAGTCGGTGGTTCTACCGGTCGCCGGATTGCCCGCAAGAGGTTCGCCGACGCCGACACGAAGCGAGATCGGCCGCCACCGCCACCGCCACCGCCACCGCCACCACCACCACCGCCGCCGCCGCCAGGTATACCGGAGAGACACAAAAAGGAAAAAAAGAACGCATTCCAACGACTATAGTCGGTCCATAACGATTCCCATACGCTGAGCGAACAACCAATGACCCCTCTTCTACCGATCTCTCGCGCCTCGAACCCTCCCTTTACCCCCCTTCCTCTATCTCTTTCTTTCTTTCTTTCTTCTTTGCAACTTATACCTCAGGTATATACGTCTCTTCTACCTACTCTTACATACACCTATATTATATATACATATATATATAATATACAGGGTGAGATCAAAATTACTAAGAAATGATTTATTTTTGCATGTTTGTCTAACAAAGGATTCCTTTTTTGGATTTTAAAAGAAGCTGACAATCTTCAAACATCAAACTATGAGCGACAAGATAAGCAACGTTCTCTTTGATTCTAAAAATTCGTAGAATTTCCGCTACGTGCTTTGTCTATCCTGTTTCCTCAAACTGTTTCTCCAAATTTAAGATTAATTTGTCGTCTTGTTGGTGATCAAACTCCTAAAAACTTAGATTAAAATGTAGACATCAAATTCTACGCTTTTACATATGTTTCTAGTAGCATTTGAAACATACAACGATGTAAGATGAACCATAAGAAAAATATTTAACAACGATACCATTTGTCATAGTAAATATAATTCCATGAACAAATCTATGGGGAAAACAACTTTTATCTCACCCTGTATGTAGGGTGATCGAGGTGAAGGCTCGGCCTCGTGGCTATATACCAACGTAGACACTGTGTCCTCTTATTTTTCGAAGAAAATCGCCGACGTCACGACGACGACGACTACGACGACGACGACTACGACGAAGACGACGAGAATGGTACGGCCTTCTTCTTCTTCTTCTTCTTTTTTCTTTTCTATATTCCAAAGGAAAGAAAGAAAGAGAGAGAGAGAGAGAGAGAGAAAAGTCCCTTTTATCTTTCGTCCCTACCCCCTCAGTTCGAATATTTCTCTGTTGGAAAGAAACGTGTGCTGTTGTTGCTGCACCTTGCGTATCGAAGGACCAGTAGGATTCTTCCAGAGAATTCGATCGTTCGTCGTTCCCTTTTACCTTACCTCAAGAGATTGCCTGAGAATGAAAGGTGGAAAATCTTGAAGTTTCTTCCTCTCCTTTGACTTGCTTGCTTGCTTGCTTGCTTTCGTTAATCCTCATGATCATGCTCGTAAATCTTCGAGATTCGCCGATGAGGAGTTGCGTTTAACGAGCTTGCCTTTTACTCTTTCTTCTTCTATTTTTTCTTTATCTTTTTTTTTCTCTCTTTCTTCCACTACTACTCTTTTCGTTCGTTTTTCAATTTCTTTGATCGAACGATCTCGATTATTTCTTCTTGGGAATCCCAACATCTATTGCTCAAGACAGAGAGAGAGAAGAATAGAAAACAGCTTTCACATATCGACGAATCAAAGTTCCAAATGCTAAATTGTCCTTCTTTCTAATTTTTTGAATAGAATAACTATCGTCTCGTTTCATTGAACGATATTTCAACCCGGATGTATCGAGCAAACCGCAGAAAAATTGCGACACGCAACCAACGAGTCGCATGCTCGTTAATTGTCAAAGAATGTATGTGATCTTTGATATTGATGAATCATTTACCCATGGTTGTTTATTTTATTTTATTAAATATTAATATAATCATTATTATTACAAGGAGTAATTAGTTAAGAAGAAATATGTTAGAAAGAGGACATCGAGTTTACCATCAATGTGAGAAACATTACGAAAGAGTCAATTTTACGAGAGCAATAAAATTGGCGAGTAAAGTGACGCCTAACCAACCTTCCTTCCCTTCTAGCCGCGTAAAATCGGTTACGAAGCCGTCGCCAGTCGAGCTTCGTTCGAAAGGGAATCCTGGGAAGTTCCTTGAAAGGTAGATAGTACGTGTCATCCATTTCCAGTATGTGGGAAAGAAAATACGTGCATGATCGGACCGATGCATAAGCATCATTTCTTCATACGTTGGGGGGATTGCCACGTTTCTCGTTAATTCGATGAAATTGTTTTTTTTTTTTTTTTTTAATTTTTATTATAATATAATTCAATGATTATATTCTCAAATAAAAATGATAGATAGCAGGGATTTTCATGAATCTTCGAGAATCGTCATCGTTTTTACTCGCCATTACAAATTTGAATGCACGTGGCATTCGGTCTTTCCTTCTATTTATCCAATCCATTCTCAGTTCAGGTATAAGGCCCAGCCTGAGAATTCCGAGAGGATACACACATATATATATATAAGTATAGTTTAAAATACATAGAAACATCAACACTGACTCTCTGTGCAAATTTCGTCCAGGCAACAGTCTCGCTCGTACGTTAGTTCGTGCCTTATTCGTGGAATGTTATTTTAACTTTTAAGGGAGTCTACGTGACGCTTACGTGAATGAAATTTCGCATGCGTATCGGTTCGGCTCCGTGTGTTCCAGGACCACGAAGGTCGAATTTCTACACATCGTTTTTTCATGACTCACGCAAGAAATCCGTAAACGAGAGAATACATACACCGTGAATTTTTTTTTCTTTTTCATTTTCCTACAATAAAGAGGAAAATTATCATCCGTTTTTGTAATTTCAAATGTACAACAAAGTTTCCTTTTATCGTCATCCTCCAACAAAGAGGACAAAAATATAATATATATATATATATATTAAATAATTATTGAAAGGAATGAAAAATCTGTTCATGAAATTCTTCGTTCGAATTGGATGAGAATAGGTCCCACGAAGGGTACAGTTATGTATATCATTCTTTCTTTCTCGTAGCTCACCTGCCACCATCCCAGGTACAAAGCTAAATCCTTGTGTCTGGCGTCACGAGTTGACGCCCTTCGACTTCCGCCGGATGTGACTCGTCCTTGCTGGCTACATTATTTTTCTTTCTTTTTCTTCTTATGCTTGTCTGACTTAATATTATTTTAAGTTTTTGATTTTGTTACCTGTCCAACTTCCCCATGATACAAAGTTTTGTATCGATAAATTAAAAGAATCGGAAATTACGTGCGTTCGGTTGTTTAAGTAACATTTGATTATTTGATATTACATATACCACCTACTTGTTGTATTATTTGTTAACTGAAAATACAGTTAATTCTCGAAGCTTTAAATGCCGTTTCGTAAAATCCAATCTCCTGATTCTTATTCGTTATAACGACGCGGAAGAACGTGCCGAGATTTATGCAGTAGAAAACGCGCTTAGTCCCCCAGAAGAAAGTGATTCGAATAGAAGTAGCGATGTTAATCGATTATTCTACTATATTTTTCTTACCTTTTATAGAATATTCAAAGAGAAAACCTAGAAGATATTACCCCAAAAAAATATGACAACTGTAACGATCCACGAGGTCTTGTTAACTCGTAAGCAAAAGAGACAAACAACATCAACAAAAAAGGAATCAGAACCTAACTTCCAAATTGTTTGATTCGTTTTCTTTTTTTTTTTTAATCTTAACCAAATCACATTATTTCGTTTTCGAGACACGAATATTATACATTATCTTGCAAAGGAGCAACAAGAACAAAATTGTACGGTCGTTTAATTCTTCGATAAGTCGTGATTCGTGATTTAACGTCCATTTATTTAAAAAAAAGAAAAAAAAAAAGAAAAAAAGAAGGAGACGAAGAAAAATGAAAGGAAGGGAAAATATTAAATGGATATATTCTTATGGTATTTCTACCATAAGAAGGGCGCTTCCCTGTCGACGGTTGCCATGGCCGTTACTGACGAAAAGAACTATAGAAATCGCTTCGCACCTGCCTGTTCTTTGAAAAAAGAAAAATCCATCGGGAACCCCCGTGAGCATTGAGGTCCAAGTTTATGGATGTCTCGTCCCTTATTCGTAAAAGACCCGGCACAGGTTTGAATTTCGAGGGACGACGGACCTTTTTCTTTCTTTTGGGATTCCGTTCTTCATCCGTTTTTCTTGCGACTACGCGACTAAATTTATTAACAAAAATTCAAATAGATTAACAATTATTATTTAATGTCGTATTTTCTTGTATTCATTTCTAACAATGTTACGATTTATCTTTTCACATCGATCCCATACTTCTCTTTCGGTTGGAACTTTCGAAATCACTTAACGTCGATGTAATTGAACATAACCACAATCTTATATAAGACTTCAACGTATATCTCTAACGTATGAGTTTGATCAGGGACGGTGGATTGGGATAATCAAAAATTCCGATTTCACAGGGTATCATTTTAATATATCGGGGATGGCCGACAAAGAAATTGTTGTTTTGGAACTTCACCATTTCCACGTGATCAGAAATTTGAAAGTCTAATATAACTGGGTTCGAGAAAACAGCTCTATCTTACTTACAACTCGAGGATCTCTAAGAGATAAAGAAACGAGAGGTAATAAAGTCATAAAACAGATAAACTCTGAATGGTATTGGTAGAAAAAGTATTACTAAAAACAAAGTAAAAAAAAAAAAAAAGAAACAAATAAATAGGGGGAGTTGAGAAAAAAGTTGGCAATAGGCAATTTGGATTTTATTGAACGATCAGTTTCTCTAGTTCGCGGCTCGCGAATTCATGGAGAATCGTGGCGCCGTGCCGCCATGCTATAGTAATGGCGGTCGAGGATGTTGCACGGATGAGAGGCCGACATTGCGGTTGCGGCGATTCGAGTATCGAAGTCTCCACGAGCCGCGCGTAGGTTCTACTCTACTATATCTATATATATACATATATATATAAATGTAATACCGAACACGAAGAAATCTCGTAATCCAAATGACCACCGGCGAAAGCTGCGAGCTACGATCTCATCGTAGTTTATAAACCGTGACTACGTCGCGCGGCGTACTTAATCGTAGACTATAATCATTTCCGGTTTGATGACTATAATAATACGATGCGTGTGCTTAGTAAGTATACTTATACTTAGAAATACATTTATATATGTATATATGTATAAAACGTGTAGATGTGTTACTTCAAATGGAGAACATAAAAATCTAATATCGAACTTTTCCATTGTACATAAGATAGAAAAAAATATATATATATATTCATATATCTATAGAGAGAGAGAAAGAAAGAACAGAAACTTTCTCTTTGAGTCTTTTCGTTGCTCATACATATATCAAAGAGAGAGAGAGAAAGAAAAAGACTCGTTCGAGATCTCACAGCTCCTTCCCCCAGCATCCGCATAGATTCAGGAGCCAAGCTAGAAGTCGAGAGAAAGAAAGAAAAAGAATCTACATATAGAAGATATTCGTTGCTTGAAGATTCTCAAAGTCGACGAGCGTGTAGAGGTATATACTATATATATACTCGTATAAGCGAAACAAAAAGAAAGAGAGAGAAGGAGATAGAACATTAAGATGATGTCATCGGTCTCTCGGCGTACTCTCGCCTACGCTTTTCTCTTTACCAGTTTGCGAGGTTGAACACAGCACAGCACAGCACGCGTGCTCTTTCTCGAAGGCACTCTACACGAATGGCCAGCCTCCTTTCTCCTCCTCTCACCTCACCTCGCCTTTCTCTCTCTCTCTCTCTCTTTCTTTTTTCTTTTCGCATCGAGATCCTTCTATGCTTCTTCCAAGTTAAGGACGAGCCAAACGATATAGCGTACTCGCGACGACTCGAGGACACGCTCGATGCTGCCTCGAGGTACTCTAAGTTCTCTTAGTGTATATACCGGTTATGCAGATCTGGAGCCTGCTCTGGACCTCCTCCTTGCCGATCTAAAAGAGTAAGACGAAGATAGAGAACATAACTTCCTTCTTCATCTCCTCCATCTTACTTTACCTCCCCTTCTTCTTCTTCTTCTTCTTCTTCTTCTTTATACTCTTCTTGGCCTTCTTTTTCTTCTTCTTCTTCTTCTTCCGTTTTCTTCTACGCCTTTCATGTCTCTTTACTTGTGGACCCTCTTCTTCAACTACGTTTCTCTTCTACCACAAACGGTAACCGGTATTCGCTTTAGTTTTACGCACAATCTTCCGGTGCGTCTCTTTTTCTCTTTCTCTCTCTCTCTCTCTCTCTCTCTTTTTCAACATCCACCTTCATTCGTTCGTTCTTACAACCTAACACGATTCCCCCTTAGTTCTTATTTTCGTCGTTGTAGAAAAATCTAGATGCGGCCGTTAAAACGGTTTGAGAGGAGATCGGATGAGTTATTTGCAAACGGCTTTGTGACTTTTTTTTTTCATAGCAAGACCAGTCTCTTTCCTGTTAACTCGACATACAGAATTGACTCTACATCTTTCATTCAAACTGTTAATCAAAACTTTGTTATATATTTGTAATTTTTTCCTTGATATGCTAATGGGGAAAAAAAGTTAAAAAATAGAAACCAACGATTCCGCATTTGAAAGGAGATATGGTAAGATCGATTAAAACACCGCCATCTTACCGTCACTCGAAACGGTCCCCCGATGTCTCGTTAAATCAGCTCGACTGTCCCATTCTTCTTACTGCCCTCCGGTAGATTTCAGTTTGTCTCGGTAAAGGGACCGTAATTGGACGGACAATTAAAAAAAAAAGGTACAAGAAAAAGAGAGAGAAAGAGAGAGAAGAGAAAGAGGAGAGAAAGAGGAAGGAAGAAATACAACATCGCCTTCTATCAGCGTCGGCTATCTTCAATAATTAATCCTCGCGCTTGTAACTAGCCTAAGCGCTTATTACGAATCTTTAATAGCATTGGGCATACTGGACAAATGATTTGCTAATTAAGACCGTTGTGAACTTCAATACAATAAGATGAGGAATGTTTTATGTTTCTTCTTTTTTTTATATTATATCTTATTGAAAATATAAAAGCATTGAAAATTCCGTACGTGGTAAGCAATAAGAAAGTTTTTTCACGTTGCCAATTCTAATATATCTAAATCGTTGTATTTCGTTTGGATGCGAAAGCGTACGAATATACGCGGCTAAATGGAAGGACAAAATCCTCACCGAAAATGTGGAAATCGCGTAATATTCCGCGGACAACCCGGCGCCTTTCGAATGCACGGAACGTTCGTGGAATAAATTTAGGTGGTACTCGAGCAGAAAGCTGATTTACCAGGTACGACCAGTTGCGAAACTGCTTTGATTACCGCCATAGTAATTCTGAAGCCTTTTCCAGAAAGAAAAAGAGACCTTTTCTTCGCGATCGTACGATCATTATTCCATCAATTCATCTTAATCGTGAAAACTAAAGCTAAATGAATTTGATATCGAGTTACATTTATGAATATATGCTTACATCTAACTACACGTAAAACAGTAACAAGATAATTACTTGAAAAATGACCAAGTAACGTTCATTACGTAGTATTGACAGACACAATTAGCAAATACACGTGTATGGACTAAGACAATTACCACGTGCTTACTTTAATACTGAAAATTGATATTTGATAATAACATAAAGGATAATTATCGCAATAACATATGTACGTATTTGGTTGAAAGAATATCGAATTAGTTCATTTACGTATTGACCCGTAGGCTTGATAGGAAGGTGCGAAACGATTCGATGAATTTTGAATAACCATCGAAGGTACGCATCCACGCGCCACCGCAATATTCTTGGATGAGAAAAAACTTGTAGCCCCTAAGGCATGCATAATTATGCATCGATCTTGTAAAGTATATTACGGAATTCAGCATGCAAGGTAAAACTTGCATCTTGCCGATAATCGTTACACCTAACCTATCTCTACGGGGAACAAGAAACAACCCTCTCCTTCTTCTTCTCTTTCCACCCTTTTATTCTCTTCACCCCAACTGCATTGCATTCTATTTAAAACGCATAAGAGAAAAAGTAAACTGGTGAATGGAAATAACGTGTACGTACGAATCTAATGGGACTTTATTTTGTCGATGTATTTTACTTGAATACTGAAAGCTGTTGGGTTAAGTATTTTATAATACTCCGAGAAAGACGATGCTTACACGTTAAGCCACTTTGTTCAATACGATCCTACCTGAGTATGTACATTGCGTTACGTACTTACATACATGTCATATGAACAACGATTAGTTTACACAGAATTCGACCACTTTACAAGGCTACGAAGAAAAATCATTGCTTTCAATTCTCCCCACTCGTAACGATTCTTTAAAGATGAAGATGAACATTGTTGAAACTAGCATGGAATCTTTGAAGAATGATATTCGGTATAGGAGAGAATTGTAGAAGTAGAAGATTTACCTGTAAGTGTTCAGGTAGATTTCAAAGAGTCTGTTAAAAATGGTGCCCTCGTGGATTACGAATCCTGTGGCTAAGATGTCCGAGATAGGAAAGGAATATTCGAGCAACCCCAATGGGGACCATTAGGGAGCCGAAAGCGGTTGGGCCAGTCGCCTATCTGCATCCTCTTCTGTCCACCATTGAACCCTCTTTCTCTGTCTTCTTTTCTTTCTCTTCCTTTCCCTTCCTCGATCATCTTTTTTCTCTCTGTCCCTCTCTCCGGTGTACGGGAGAGGAAGACGGGGGATGGCCGGCCGGTCAAGCCACATTCCGTTGGCCAACCGACTCCTTGGAACCCTTCCTCCCCCTCTTTGGTAGACGGTTCTCTTCGTATAAACGTTCTCGCCTCCTTATGAACCACCACGATATGTGGTCGCAAGAGTGCCAATATTATTTCGACTATGTAACCTTGTAACCAACGCAATCCGTAATTCAAAAATCAAATATGAGTAATAAGACAGGTCTCTGATAATAATCGTTAAAGAAAGTAAGGGAACTATTCAGAGCTAAAGGTTACAGACAGATCAAAACAATTTTCTTTAAATTCTCATACTCGAATATAAAGATTTTTTTTTCTTCCAGATAATGGACGATCAAGAAAATGATGCTAACCTTTCTTTCATCGATATTTTCTTTTCTTTTCCTTTTTTTTCTTTTATTCTTTGTTTTATCGAATAAATGATGAAGAAAATTATCTTAACCATCTTCTCGAATATTTTCTTTCGAAAGAGAAAGAGAGAGAGAGAGAGGAAATTGTTCTAACGTCTCTTTCACTAATACGTTTTTTTTCCAAACTAACGATCAAGAGAAAATTATCTTAACCTTTCTTTCTTCGATGTTTTTGCGAGATAGATAATCAAGAAAATTGTCCCTATCCTTCTCTAATAAGTTTTTCTCTTTTCATTCAAAAGCGCCGACCAAGAGAATTGTCTCAACTTCTTTCTAATCTCGATTATATTTTTTTTCGATAAAGAATGAAGAAAGTTGTCTTGACTCTATCTTTTTCCAAAAAAAAGAAAAAAGAAAAAAAAGAAAAAAAAGATGGCGAAGGAAATGTTCCAAGCTCACTTTCTCTACGATCATTTGTTTTTTCTGAAAAAAAAGATATATTATATGAAAATAAAAATTGTCGTATAACTTAAAAAGGAGAATACATTTACGGTCCGTTGTTAGTTGTGTTAGATGACATGTTGCGCGGGAGGGATAAAGTTAATTTATTTCAAACAATGCGACTCTCACGATCAGCGTCACGCACGAAGTATATCCGTTTTTGGACGTTAGATTAAATCGAAGATCGGCAGGTTAACGTAATCCGATAGGGTTATAAAGAGTCTCTCTATCTTTCTTTATTTCATTCTTTCTTTTTTTACTCTCTGTCTGCATTTTAGATCGGCCGATAAAAGAGTTGCTTAGTTCAAAGTGGTATAACTGTAAAGCGAGTCCGGTGAAATCGAGCTACGGCCTCGTTCGTTCGTTCGTTCCATCGAATTTGTACGTCATTGTAAATGGATCTTTTCGCGCATGCGTACCTTCCACACACACATATATACATATACTATACCAAATACATATAACGATAGACTAATGTTCTTCTCTCCTCTTTCCTCCTACGATTTGCATAGAAACGAGAGAGAATTTTTGTCGTTCCTCTATCTGACCCGGATCTTTATTAACGCGTACATTCTCTGATGTAGTCTATTCAAGATCACCAACCAAGGCTCGTATAGATCGCGAATGATCAAATCGCTTCGATAATTTCGAAGCGGCGATCACTCTTATCCACGTTTAAACTAATAAATAATACATCCGGCGCCGGTATGATTTATCAAAGAATTCGCCTCCAACGTTTCCTTCGAGCCTTAAGTGCTGATGTACTCGCGTTAAATCCGAATACCGGCTTTCCCTCTTTCTTTCTTTCAAATACACTTTTATATCTTTTATAAGCACGCGCACGCATATATTACGGTCGCGAGCGCGCACGGGCGGCCGTCCCCATACATGTGTGTGTGTGTGTCTATATATTAGTAAGATGTAGAGATACAAAAATATTTCAAGTCCGGTTTGGAAAAGTTCAAAATCCTTCGAAAGATAATTATTTACTCCAAGAGACTCGATTTAATTATCGATAATCTTTCACATAGAATATAATTATACGGTGTAGTAGTAAAGTTTAACAGAAATGTTCGAGAATTCTTCTTTGATAACAAAAAAAAAATAAAATAAAGTAGAATAATGAAAAATTGGATTCCTTAAAGGTGTCAATGACAGAGGTATGGGTTAAGGCCCTTGTGAAGGTTCCAGAGATTTCTCTCTATCTTTATATACATATACATATAACATATATTTCTGTTGTTCTTTTTGTTCCCTGAAGGAGAAGAGATCGCCCACGCCAGGGCCTTAGCTGGGGTCTGTAGCTGTAGCTATAGGGACCGACGTAAAAGTCAGGTTCAAATCTGTGGCCTCCGCCACTTCTTCGAGCTCCCTCTTCCATCGGCCGTAGAGTCCAGCACCTCTCCCTTTTTCTGCTCGTCGTCCACCCGCGATCTTTGCCTTCTCATTCCTCTTCTCTCTGACTTCTCATCTCGTCTGTTTCCTCTCTCTCTCTCTCTACTCTCTTTCTCTCTTCTTTCTCTCTTTTTGCCCGCCCCCGAGGGCTCTGGACTTGTCGAGACGAGCCACGTCGAGGAGACCAAAGAATGCATAGAAGCATACCATGGAAGCCGGTTGGCTCGACGACCAACAGATACAAAGAGAAAGAGAAAGAGAAAGAAGGAAGAGATTTACCAAGTTTATTTAATCTTCTTGACTATTATCATTGCATAGAATAAGATTAAAGTTAGATATAACAATGAAATTAGCAAGTAAAACTAAAAGATCATTTTCAAAGAAGTATATATATAAACGTATACAATGTATATTTGAAAAGAAAGAAATAAAGAAGGAGAGAAAATGTTGAAGCAGCGACTCCTGCTCCTCCTCACGAAGCAAGCTTCTACGGGGAAAGGGGCCTCCCGACAGCAAGACTGGTGGTGGAGAGGACGAGAAGTGACCGGATGGCCTTGGTCTCGAGACTCGGTTAGTTACCGTGCGGCCGACTATAACCGGCCGTGCCACAGGGTGGTATCTCCGATTTCGACCGCTTTTTGAGACGACCGACCCCGCCACAGCACCAGAAGCGACTGGAGAAGGAGAAAGAGAACAAGAGAGAGAGAAAGAGAGAGAAAGAGAGAGAAAGAGAGAGGTAGAACACGATCGAAAGGGACGACAACGGCTTGCGCTTGCTTCTCCTTCCCTCGTGTACGCGATTCCTTCTTCTCGATGCTCCCGAACGCTCCGACTATCTCTTCAGAGTCGTTAAGAGAGACTCGGAGAACCGGATTGATCAAAATTTCTCTTTCTATCTCGTCTTGATTCATTTAACCAATCATATTTGTCCTTTTATTTCTATATGATAATCGATCAAATATTACAATTATAAAATAATATTTTTTATCTCGAAACTCCCTTCAACCCTGCTACTATCGTATAATTTAGTTGAAAATCGTTAAACCCTATATAAGATTTCCTTCTTAGTCTTTCGATAGTCGTATAAAGAAGGAATGAATGGCCTGCTTACTTATACCCAGCATTGCTCGTTGTTGCTCAACAGGGGCGACTCGCGGAGAACCCGTGCAAGAAAGTATGCCTGTAACGTGTAACAGGGTACATAGTAGTATCTCTTCGGTACAGACTCTTATACCAAGCTAATAATTATCCCATGAGTTTGCGAAATAACGTTCACTGTGTTCACTGGCCGATGTTTTGCCAGCCAGGATGCTTTTTCGCCGCCATTAATTATAAACGAACGCGTCTTTATTCTTGCTGCTCGTTAAAAGCGTTTAATCAGTGTACTATTATTACTATTACTACTACTACTTGCTATTTAATCAGTTTCCTTAACTCGAACTACTTTTATTTCTTCTACTTCTCCTTCTTCTTATGTTTTTTTTTTTCTTCCTTGATCAAACGAGATAAAATTTATATTCTTATATGAAAGGTCGAGATGAAATCTGGTGCTCTAGTCACTACATGTTCAAAATCAAGATACGATAGAGCACCATCGCCATCAATGTCACTTTCCTCTAAAACTTTTTGACACACAGTATCTACTTCTTCGTTAGTTAGACCACCCTGGACAAGTTGTCGACAGGTGCGTTCTAAATCACCAACACCTAGCACGCCATCCTCGTCGAAATCTATGGAAAAAAAAAAGGAAAACTTTGTTGGATTTATTGTTACATATTTTTCATTTATTTCTATTGGATCGTTAGATGTCGTTGTCCTTGAAAATATTTACGAAATAAGTACGATTTTGATTACGTCACGATCTTCATTATGAGTCATTTGAAAAATCTAGATTTGATATTAACATTCTATGAAATCCGGTTTGGTCGTTGAATGTTAAGAAAGCATTTGTTTCATTTCAAGTTAGCAAAGAACAACGACATCGACCTCGAAGTACTCTCACGATCCGTCTGTCCTTTCGTTAGTCCGGTTCATGTACTTGGCCGTACCGTAAATCTTGAAGGCGTAAAAGACCTTCAGATCCCGCGGTGCCTGCTCCGAGAAGACAGACATCATCTCGAGGAAATCTTCGAAACAAATACCTTCGGTGTCTTCTGATTGTTGCTTTCTATTACTTTTTGTGAACACTTCAGATATTCGTTCTCTAAATGGATTTTCCTAAAGAGAGAGAGAGAGAGAGAGAGAGAGAGAGAAAGAACAAAAAAGGAAGGTAAAAAATAACTGGTTTTACAACTTCTTGTTATTGTACCGAATATATTCGTTTTTAATAGCACGAATATTTAATACGAACCTTGAGTTCGGGAATACGCGTAAGACAAGACAGTGGTAAGCGTAAAGTTGATGCTTCCTGTGACGTCATCGTACGTGGGACCATTCCAGGATCACCCATCTCTCGGAAACGTTTAAATATCCTTAAAAATATAAGAAAAATATGTAAATGCAATAAAAATGATTAGAGCAAGGTTACCTTAAAATTTCTTTTCGCGTAAAAAATGTACAATCTTGATAATCTTCCAATTGGTCTTCGGAAAACGTGGCTACCTTATTCCCCATAGGTTTGCCTTTGAAATTTATTCTCTTGTCCAAGTATTTCAAAGAACAAATGAAAAACTATAAACGAACGAACGAACGAAACTTTTTCAGCGATGTATTTTAACGTGACTGAAGAAGAAATTGTTAGCGGACTTTTACGTTCTGGGATGTTCGATAGGGTATTATATAGCCTTACTAGGGTGTGTCTTGCCACTCCCATCTTCACTGGGGTCGATTTGTTATAGAGGATCATATTTTAAGATATATTTAAGATAACGTATTACGATCCTGTACATACGTATGCCCACATACGGGTGTCTTAACGAAAGAACTCATTTTTACGATAAAAACTACATGTTGCTGTTCGGTTTTTCAAAAATGATGAAAATTAAATATTATAGGTTTATTATATTTATACATTAAATATAAATATAAAAAATCAGTAATTTTATTAAACTCCTTAAATATAATGATCTTCATAGGCTTCTTTACGATCCAACAAATAATTGCAACAATCATGAAATTCATTTACATCGAGGCCGGAATCGGTAAATGCATGAAACCTGTTAATACTTCGTACTCTCATTAATTGATTATGTAAAAGTTCAAACATCGATCCAAGACTTTTGCCAGTATGTAATCCAGCCATAACTGGGACTGATCGTACTTCTATAATAAAAAAAAGTAACGTTTGTAGAACAATAATGCATACATTTGTTTGTTCAAATATTTGGATTTACCTTCTGCGACTGGCCATCCCGCGATATCTCCGGTTTCCGTAACGTTGTTGTTGAAAATTTTCGGATAAGGTGGTTTTATTTTAAGACTCGATTCTATGGTCGACAAATACGTTGCTGATGATTGATATACATAAGCTAAATAACACGTCATCATTTCGTGTACGGTCGAACATCTGTATGCAGGTTTGGACATTTGCTTATTAGCTTTGTCCATCGGTCTTTTCAATCTATCTTCCGGTATTCCTCGCAATGCTATACTTTGCATACTTTTATCTATTGGTACATCACAACTAGGTGTCAAACTTGTCAACATGGAACCTTCATAATCGTCTAATACGTCGATCAAATCTCGTTTGACCGTCATTGGAAATGGTAAACTTAAACTAGTTATTGCCGCTTTTCCATTATAAGAGAGATCGGCACATAAATCGGATAATACTACATTCGCATATTCTTTACGTCTATATCTCAAACTCAATGTGTCTAATGCAGTTGCCAGTATCGAACTGGTGTGATATTTAAGTTCTAATTCGTAATTTAAATTGTCAAAATTTCGAGGAAGGCCTATTTGGGGCCAACCACTTTGTCCACAACAAATAGGACTAAAGAGCGATGAGTATTCTTCTAACTGTTGCCAACATAATGCTATGTTAATTGCTTTAATTATGTCTGATGTAGATGAATCGGTGTTTCGACCGTCGATAGATGGAAATGTTATAATACTTTTGCCATATTCGTCTCTTAAATGTTGAATGCACGAGACACCAAGCCCGGAAAATCCATCTGTTGAGTCAACCAGTACCTGTTTTTTTATTTAAATAATAATGTAATACTGAATCTATGTTTTTTATAATTATTATTACAAAATATAGATTTGAAACTTACTTGAAAGCCTTGCATTAAATCGCATTCTTCAACATAAGCTCGTATTTTATCAGTGAAATCATCTGAAAATTGTTCCTTCTTCCATAAATTTCTACCATAGGTATAAATATCAAACTGATGATCGCTAGAATTATGTTCATATTCTTTTATAGTGTTAACTGTTCTCGAATGAAATCTAGGCACTAAGTAATCGACCCATGTGTTTACAGAATTTTCTAAATCAATTTCTTGCAATTGTGCTGCTTCTGCTGACTTATCTAAACTTTCTATGAAGGCTGGTTTAGAACATGGATTTTCTTCTTTTATCTCTACGTTTTGTTCATCCCATAGTAATGAAGATAATTCTTCGTGTTGTGGAACATCATACAAAGTTCCACTTTCTTTTAAGTAACCCAATGTTCCTTTCAAATCCACTAATAAAAGTCTGGGACAAAATGTTACTTGTTTCTACAACAAACAAACAAACAAACAATAATTCAATTTATATAATTCATTTTGAATATAGAGTAGCAAATTATGTTGTTCCTTTAAATTTTACCTTGAAATTTTCTCCTTCTCTGTACAAAACATCATGATTTATCTCGGAAGGATTGTTAGGATCATAAGAAAAATTATTTTCCTAAAAAATGTACGAACATAAGTAAAACATTGATGAAATATTTTTCATTCAGAAATAAGATGAAGATTTAAAAAATTGTAATAATAATACCTGAAGATTCCACCAATGAGTTCCAATGAAGTTGGAGTAATGGCCTAATTGAATTGTTAATATTTCTCGTGTTGTCATTTTTGTATTAATTTGTTTTTTAATAAATTAATGTTAAAAAAATTTAATGATTCAAATTAAATTACATTTGATCATTGTCAATATTAAAATATTATTTTATACGCAATTTAATATAACACAATAATTGTATTTATTACAAGTTGAATTATTTAAATTCACATAACCTTGCATCGATATATCTCTCGTATAAACCAATGTAATTGTATAGGGAAAATTCTATAAGCAGATGAAATACTTATTTGTCTAGTTCTCGCTAGAGTGCATCTCAATCGCAATAAACTTTTATTCAACCAATCATATGAATGGACTTTAAATTTAAATGTCAGTTTATTATATTGAATTTCATTTTAATGACAATAAGACAATTTTAATGTGTAATTAATATATTAAAATAGATAAAATCGAAATGATTTATATTAAAATATGTTAATATTAAAAATCCGATAATAATAATAATACTAATCAACTCTTATCAGTTAAACTTTCATTTATAAACTATACCGACTATATACAAGGATTTATTCGATGGGTGGTGAATAAGTTTTCAGGAATATAAATATTAGATTTTACATCATATGAAGAGTAAAAAAATGAATTTATCTTTAATTATTTAATAATTTTTCAATGAAATAATTAATAATGTTGACCAAACAAATGGAATCAAAAGTTGAAGAAAAACCGTAAGTAATTTTAACATGTCATTTAGTAACACGTAAATAAGCTAATATCAGATGGTTTTGATATACAATTTTATTTGATAAAAATGAAATAAATAATATAAGAAAATTCTACATAAATAATGTATTATAGTTAGAATATAAATTACTTATATATATATATATAGGTTATATTCTGTTTATATTTTAGTATGTATTTGTATATAGTTGATTTAGTTTGTAGTTAAAAAATGATGTTATAGTTTAAAACGTTTATAATGTGTTCTTTTTAGTATACCTAAACAGACTAAAGACGATATTAATGTGCCAGCAGTTACAGCTAAATTAGAGATGTTAACAGTAGATACTAATAATACTAATAATGCAAATAATAATACTACTAATGCAGAATCAATCCCAGAGCCCAGAAGTCGTATAATTCTTCGAAAAAGAATACCAAAAAAGGGTCAACCAGACTCTTCAAATAGAAGGTATTTATATACATACATAAATATTATACAGATGTGTATTTTGCTGGTAAATTATTTATTTATTTGTGCAACATTAGATGCAGTCTCAGGCCTAAAAAAAGAAGTTTAGGAGATATGGAATCGGATGAAAATATTATGGAGTATTATTTAGATAAAAATTCAAAATACAAGGCAAATAATTTAGAAACAATTTTTGAAGAGACTGCAAATACAAATGAAAATTTCTCATATATGGGTGCAAAAAAATACAAAAGAATGATTAAGTTTGAAGAACAACCTACTGATAATAAATTGAAAAAGAGAAAAACTAAAATTAAAAGAATATTTGGATCTAAGATTAATTTTAGGCGAAAATGTGGATCTATGGATGTATTACTTGATAAGTTAAATTATATTAGAAGTAACTCACCAACAAATTCTGAAAGCGAAACAAAATAGCTATTATATTATAAATATATTTAGTAGTAATTATTTGATTATACTATTTTTATAAAAATTAAGAATACATAAACTTTTATGTTTTAACGGTTTCATTATCTCAGAACACGTTAGCACTATTCACATTTCATCGTGAAAAGTACCAAAACACACATTGAACATATATTTAAAAAAACAAGTATTATAGCATAGCTTTATTACTTTCTACAAATTTCAAATTAATATCTAATAAATAGTTAAAACAATCATGCTTAATATATGTAATCGTGATTGTATAATCTCGAAATTACTAAATACTTTTTAATACTGATACTGACATACCGTCTTGTGGTTCTCTATAAGACATTTTATATATCAATGGTAATACTATCTAAGCATGTATTTAAATCGATGTATTAACATCACCTCACTTAGTTGGTTATATACGCTTGAAATGATCAATATGACGAAAGAGACCACAGTTTTTGCTACCAAAATAATATTTTGTTAAATGTTTTTCCTTCTTTTATTTTATAAGATATTTAATAGTATACATATAATAAAAAAATCTTATAAACTTTATTAAAACTTTTATATTTTAATAGATATGTGTGTAAAAATCATAATAATTAGTTTTATTTATCAAAATAAATTACTTACAAAAAATATATATATATATATAAAAAAAAAAAAATTGTTAAATTTGTTAACTGCCTGTTTATTTATTTCATTTATATTTATAAAAAATAAAAGATTAGTATCAAATAATAATAATATCGTTTAATAAATAGATTGTGCAAAAATATTTCTAACATAGAAATTATTTGATATTACATTTTATTGAAGTTGTTGAACAACCATTGTATTCCTTAAAATTACCTTTATTTTCTTTGTATTCTTTACTATCAAGATTAACACAAGCACATCTGTGTTGTTTTGAGCCAGGCATTTCAAAATACATTCTTGGAACACCGATCCAATCTCTTTCTATACCACCGCTACAAATAAAACAAATCAATATTGTTTTGTTAATACAAAAGTATATAACTTTTAATTATAATAATTACCTTCTTTTAGAACACCATAGAGTAGTGCCTATGTTGGCTTTCCATTCTATGTTACAAGTTGGAAATAATTTTTTCTTTTTTTCTTCATTCTCTATTTCTTTCTTAGCGTCTATCAATTTTTGTTTTATTTTTAAAGATTCAATCGTTGGAGAACCATCTTCATTGAAATACCTTCCACTTAATTTACCTTGAAAAATATTATTTTTTGTTTACATCAATATTCAACATTATATACAACTTTAATTGTGTTGTGTTGTATATACCTTTATAAATATAATTTGTTTTATAAAACTGTACCCAGTCATCTAATGCTTTAATTTTTTCTAAAGAAAGTTCAGATACATCATCTGTTATTTCATTCTCATCAAATTCTCCAGTAACAAATGCTAGAGATGCATCACAACCTAATAACAAATATGAAGTTATTTATTTAAATGTAATGTTACATTTTTTCTAACGCATAATAAAGATTTTTTTTACCAACAAATATGTGATAAGATGCTCCGGGTTCATAATGTTTAGCTCCCTTAGTAACGTCAAAAACTTGTCCTAATATTGAAAGGTACAATCCATTTTCAATATTATTATATTTTTTTAACTCATCTTTAGTAAATACTTTTTCTGTCTTATTTATATCTAACAATTCCAATTCTGTTTTACTAAATATGTGTATTAAATTTTTCAATTCTTTAGGTAAAAAATGCCATGTTATTTGAAAATAATTTTCCGAATAAATTAAATAAATACTTGCTAACAAAAGACCAAACCAGACATATTTTAAAATTGTCATTGTTTACGTCTTTTTGTTTAATAAATTAATTGCATAAAGTACTTTTCATAAATAATATATCACAATAATCAATAGGTCTAAACATGATTTTTTTAAGTAGAAAAAAACTAATCTTTTTATTTGAAAAACAAACTGAAACAACTTATTAGAACTTAACTGAATCAATTACAGTACATTTTGTAATCTTGTATTATGTCTTTTACAGAAATATGTAATTTCATATATAATTATTTGTATTTCTTGTGAACAAATTTATGAGATGTTCAAAACTATCATGTTGAATAATAAATTACAATTGTATATTAATTTCGTTCATTTTCTCTTTGAAGTAGAGAATATTTTTTAAAGGCATATTTCTAGAAAATCTAATTGACATTGACTTTAATGTTCTTACAATTATATTCGAAAATTAAAGAAATTTATTTAATAAAATATATATCATATAAAACAGGTGTTAGAATTTCAATGTAAAACATAACATATTTATTTACGATCTAAACGTAATACTATATAAAACAAATGTCAAATTTTATCATCTCATATAGAAACACATGTAAACAGATCCCAATGTTACATGTACAGCACACAACAATAGGTTAACATAGGTTAGTTTGGTTAGCTACACTAACGCGCTCTAGTGGCAAAGATCTGTCTCGTCATTTTGCGATCGCCCTCCTATTATCTAGGCTCCGTGGTCAGATTCTGCGCTAACGAATCAAAATACATTTATTTAAAAATAAAAAAAACCTTTCTTAAAACATACAGTGTATGATTCACAATACAAGTGTTTGTAACTCATTTATATAAAAATGTTTAAATGTGTTCTATTATTAAAAGTCCTAATATCTGTCAAGTAGTAATTAATAAACATATCAGTGTACAATTGTGATATTGAAAAGAGTTATGATATGCTTAACGCATCGTATTACTTTTATTTCGTTTTTCAAGAATATAATAACAATACATGTGAAAAAATTATTATCAAATAATAAAGTTTTGATTATTAGAAATAAAAGCACTAATCACAATATTATGAAAGTCCTTAATGTAGCTGAAAAAAATGATGCTGCAAAAAACATTGCTGGTTATTTATCACGAGGAAATATTAGAAAAGTAATATTATCTTGAATGAATCATTCATTTGATAAAATGATTAACTCCACAAAATAAAAAGTAAACAAAGTGGATAAATTAATATTATACTATGTCGTATTGTTTATTATTGAACAGCCATAAAAAGTGTTGTTATGATATTAAAGTTAATTTATTAAAGAAATTTATTTGCAATATTAAGTGTTAAAATAAAACTTCAAAAAGAAAAAGTTGTAAAAGTGAAGTTAATCTTTTTGATCAGTGAACAGTTCAATTTTATACATTTTATATTAAAATGTAAAAGAAACCTCTATAAAGTTAGTTATTCATATACTTCTTTTGCTTTTTTTTTTTTTAGAGGGATGGTTTATCTGTTTATAACAAGATTTATGAATTCAATGTACGATTATGGAACGAAGATTGTCAAATGATTATGACATCTGTTTCTGGACACTTACTGGGATATGAATTTGTAGGTGCTTATAGAAAATGGCAAGGATGTCATCCTTTAAGTTTATTCGATGCTCCTGTTATAAAAAATTGTATAGATGATAATTATTTAAAAATAAAAAAGACTATAGAAAAAGAAGTAAAAAGTTGCAGAGCTTTGATCATTTGGACTGATTGTGATAGGGAAGGAGAAAACATAGGATTTGAAATCATAGAAGTATGTCGGGCAGTTAAACCTGATATACGTATATATAGGTAAGTATCAGTTTATTTATTTTATTTGAAAACTTATAATAATAAATATGTGTTATGCGTTATAGGGCTAAATTCTCAGAAATCACACAAGCATCCGTAAACAGAGCTCTTCAAACTTTGGACACGCCAAACAAAGCTGTCAGCGAAGCTGTAAATATAAGAAGTGAATTAGATTTAAGAATAGGTATTGTAGGCATTTTATTTCTTCGATACTTATCGATAACCACTCAAATCTATTACTATCAAATACTATTGTAAAATTATTGTTTATTTTATTTGTTTTAGGTGCTGCATTTACAAGATTTCAAACGTTACGATTACAGAAAGTATTTCCTAGAACACTTACAGACATGCTTATAAGTTATGGTAGCTGCCAGTTTCCAACATTAGGATTTGTGGTAGAAAGATTTCTGGCTATAGAAAGATTTAAGCCAGAACCATATTGGAAAATAAAAGTAATGAATGTTCATAGTGATATTTCTGTTGAATTTCGTTGGGATAGAGTTAGACTTTTTGAAGAACTACCTTGCCAAATATTTCTTGATATGTGTCAAGAAAATCCTACGGCTACTGTCACTAAAGTTACCAGTAAGCCAAAAAGCAAATGGAGACCATTACCGTTAGATACAATTGTAAATAACAATATCAGTATTACAACATTTATATTTGATATCAAAATTTCTTCATTTATATATCTTATAAATATATCTTAGGAATTAGAAAAACAAGGTTCTAGAAAATTGCGTTTAAATGCGAAAGAAACTATGAGGATAGCGGAAAAATTATATACGCAAGGTTTAATTAGCTATCCACGTACAGAAACAAACATTTTTCCAAAAGAATTAAACTTACAATCTTTAGTTTCTCAACATACAAATAGTCCTATATGGGGTCAGTTTGCACAGCGCTTAATGGAAGATGGGATATCTCCTAGGCAAGGGAAAAAAAGCGATCAAGCTCATCCTCCTATTCATCCAACGAAGTTTAGTACTTCTTTAGAAGGTATAATTAAAGAATTATTTTTAAAATTATATCAAGATTATTGTTTGTTACATCCTCAAATTTTATAATAGGAAACGAAGCTAAGGTCTATGAATTTATTGTAAGACACTTTCTGGCTTGTTTATCCAAAAATGCGGAAGGTCAAGAAACTGTAGTAGAAATTAATATTGCTGGAGAAAAATTTCTTGCCAATGGACTTCAGATATTAATGAAAAATTATTTAGAAATATACATTTATGAAAAATGGAGCGATAAAGAAATACATAGGTATCAAGAGGGACAAACATTTCAACCGACTAGTATTGATATGATAAAAGAAGAAACTTCACCTCCTAAATTACTAACCGAAGCAGATTTGATTGCTTTAATGGATAAACATGGAATTGGAACTGATGCAACTCATGCAGAACATATTGAAACAATAAAGTCAAGACAATATGTTGGTTTACAAGATGGTCAACATTTTATTCCTTCCAAATTAGGAATTGGACTTGTAATGGGTTATGACAATATAGGATTTCCAATGTCTAAACCAAATTTAAGAGCAGATTTAGAAAAGGATCTTAAATTGTACGTTATTAAAAAGTTACATTTTTTACTATTTCTAAATGCTATTTTAATATATATACATATTAAAAACTTATTTGTTTATCAATAGAATTTGTGATGGTCAAAAAGATCCTAAATTAGTTTTACAAGATCAAATAACTAAATATCGTGATGTATTTAAATTAGCAATGGAACATGCAAATTTAATTGATAATGCTATAGCAGAATATCTTGAAGAACAACCATTACAAGTACAAGAAACTGATATGATTAATACTACTCCAGATATAGTCGTTTTCAAATGTCCTAAGTGTAATTCTGACATGACATTAAAAAATAGAAAACAAGGTAATGGAAAATATATAAGTTGTATGGGATTTCCAGCATGTAATAATGCTATATGGTTTCCTCAATCGGTCGAGGATGTAACAGTTCTAGAAGATACATGTACCCAGGTTTGTGTACATTTTTCATAAATTATTCTTTAATCATTCCAGAAAATCATAATTTATAATTAACAACAATTTGTTCTCTCTATAGTGTTCTGGAAATATGCGGAAAATGAAATTTAAATTGGCACAAAATATGATTCATTTTTTTGGAAGTACATATACAACTTGTATTGGTGGTTGTGATCCTAATTTTAATGAAACAATGGACATCAAAAATGACACTGTTAAAAAAAGAACACATGTTAATGATAGTGGCTATGAAACCGTGAGCAACACATCTGTGCCAGAAACATCGTCGAGTTGGGTTCAAATGCGTAATAATACAGGAGAATCTATTTCAAATTCAAGAACAAATACTCAGAGAAATAATATTCCTTTACAAAATCTAAATCATGGGAGAAATCCTCCTACGAATAATCGAAAAAAAGGCAATACTGGATCTACTAAAATGAAAAACAATACTAACAATTTGAATATGTCGATAGGATTTAATAATAATAGTACAAATACTAGTAATATTGTATCCTGGGGAAACATAGACAATGATGCTGAGATTATTTGTCAATGTAATCAACCTGCAATTCAGCTAACAGTTAAAAAGGATGGTCCAAATCAAGGTAAATTATATGCATGCAAATGAATTGGAACAATATCGAGTAGTATAACAAAATGAAATATTTGTAATATCTGTAGGAAGACAGTTTTATAAATGTGGAAATTCACAAGGTAATCGTTGTGATTTCTTTTTATGGGCTTCTGATAGACCACAAGAACAAAATACTAATACTAATCATAATAATCATAATAATCAAAATGCAAATTGGAGTGCACAAAATCGAACACAGCAGCCTAGTACTAGTAATAACTCTGCTAATTGGAGAAATACTAGTATTTCAGAATCAAATAATGTTATAATGTGTACTTGTAATGAACCAGCTAGACTGTAAGTAAAAGATTTTTTTTTTTAAAGATACATATTTAGTTAACAATCAATAATTTAGCTGTTATTATTTGAATATATATTTTACAGACTTATAGTACAAAAAGAAGGACCAAATAAAGGTAGACTATTTTATACCTGTCCTAAAGGTAGAGACAGTACATGTAACTTTTTTAAATGGGACGATGCAGATGAAAGTGTTAATACAAATGAAAGAACAAATTGGGGAAATTTTGGAAACAGAAACAGTAAAAGTAATACTACGCACAGAGGGAATAGTTCAAATTCTAACAGATCTCAAGGAACTCGCGCCAAAAGAAAATGTGGCATTTGCGGAGTCGAAGGTTGGTTTTTTTTTTTTATTAAACTATAATTCTATTTATATTATATAAAAATTGAAATTACAACATTAATATATTTTATTGTTTTTCTAAAATATAGGTCATACGCGGAAAACATGTCCAGAAAATGTCATGGATAAATAATCAAACAATATTGTGTAAATTATGTATAGTTTTTTTGTCTAAATATAATTTAAATTTATTTAAAGTAAAAATAATAATTTATAGCGTAATATACATACATATAATAACCATTTGTGCCTTGTGTTGTTGATAAAATTGATTGTTGAGATTACGAATCACTTAATCTCTCGTTTTTACATAAAATAAAGAATGGCACAAAATAAATTAATTCTATAATTGAAAATACTACGTAATATACGTCATTTTAATTATCTATTAGATGATATATTATTCCTTAATTTTTCCAATTCTTCTCTTAATGATAAATTTTGCGTTACGGATTCTGTAAGCTGCAATATTTTCAAAAATATGATTTATGTTTGAAAAAGTTTGTATATATATATCATAAGGAAAATATAATTAATGTTAATCTAAATATTTACCAAATCTAGCATTATTTCAAACTGTAATTTTAACAAATAGTTTTCTCCTTCGAGTTTATGAACTTCCTTTTTCAATTTTTCATTTTCTTTAAATGTACCACTTACTTTTCCAGATTCTACAAAAGTAATAATTAATTTATAGACAATAATAATAATAATAATAAAATAATTTAATGTCTGTACCTGGTATCCATACACCATTTGCAAAAACTGCTTCTTGGTCTCCAAGTTGTAAACGAATAGGTCCAACGTCTGGACCTAATTCCTTTTCTATTCTATTAGGACTTAAATCTTTATTTATTAAAAATGTAGGTGCTTTTCTCGTTGGTGTTTTTTTCAAAGAAAATTTATTTGAAAATAAAGACATTTTTTTCCATCTACAACTATCTACAACTGCATAATAATAATAATATAACAAACAAACAAAAACTATACTTTAAGGTTAGGTTAGAAACGCTAACGCTAACGCCAGATAAAGTAAATCCTTCGACGACGGGCGAGCGTCGCTATGGACGACAGGTATTGAAACACGTAATAAAGAAAATGTTTACGTTGCACATTTGCGTTATAAAAACTAAAGCTTTATTCAAATAACTTTCAATAAAATTGAATAAAGCTTCAATAAGATACACCCATGTATCGTTTAGATTATGCCCCTCTTATCGTTTAAAACGACAAACATACGCAAGCTGCAGCGCAAGAATAGGGTGGCTATATGCCGCAAAGGGTTCAAATTCTAATAATATTTTTTATAACTTAACCCTTTGCACTTGACACGATTCTCGGTGTTGGTTATTACCAGTTACTCTGCGTCATTTCGTGGCAGAAACGGTGCATTTACAGGACCCTCGTATTATTTAGTATAACTTTGGAACCAAGTTATGGATTCTATTGATATTGGACTTATATTAATTAGTAGACATCGAGAAATATATTTTTGTAAAAAAAAAAACAAATCAATATTTTATTTTTGATAGTTTTGTACACTATGATAAAAAGTGTTTGAACGTTTTGCAATTGTTCTAATAAAGAAAAATGTATAAATTCATGGGTTGAAAATTTGTAATTGTTATTACTAATTCACAAAATGATATTTACCAATAGAACTCTTACCAAAAAAGTTTATTTACAAAGAGAAAAATTTTCTTTTTCGATTTTCTCACTCGTTAGATCTATCTATACGATATAACAGTAATTATAAAAAATACTTTCAAAAGAGAGTGCGACCAAGAAACGTTTGTTTCCTGGTCAATAATTTGTGATAAATAAGTTTAAATAATAAATAAATCCTATAATTCATAATTGTATACATAAAAAGTAATGAAAAAGTTATGCGTGAAAGGAATATATACATATATATGCAATGTAAAACGATACTCCTAATTTTGCATAGATATATTTAGAACGATACATAAATTTGAGCATAAAATAATAGCGATGAAATCTTTTCAAATTACTTGTAAAATTCATGCTCAGATTCATCTTTTTTAATATTATTTTTATAACCCTTCTCAAAGTCCTTTGCCAATACTATATAACGATTTTCTCGAACCGCGTGCATACCAGCTTCTTGGCAAATGGCATTTATATCAGCACCTGAAATTCTATCAGGTCGAGCCACATAATCTTCAAGATCAACTTCTTCGCTTAAATTCATTTTTGCTGTTATTGTTGAAAATATCAAACGTTTTTGTCGACGATCGGGTAAAGGAAATTCAATCTTACGATCTAATCTACCAGGTCGCAACAACGCTGGATCTAAAGTGTCAGCTCTGAACAGATAAATACAATATTAAATTAAATATAAATAAATTAATTTATAATTAAAACTATTCATAAGAAACACTTGTAGATTACATATTGCACATTAATTCATACCTATTAGTAGCCATTATAACTTTCACATTAGTAGTTTGATCAAAACCATCCATTTGATTAAGTAATTCCAAAAGAATACGCTGTACTTCACGATCAGCTCCAGTTTGTGCGTCAAATCTTTTCGTAGCAATAGCATCAATCTCATCAACAAAAATAATAGCAGGAGAATTTTCTTTAGCTAAACGGAAGACATCTCTGACCATTCTTGGTCCTTCTCCTAAATATTTCTGCACGAATTCAGAACCAACCACGCGTATAAAAGCAGCTATATGAAAGAATTTGTATTTATTGAAATAAATTAAAGAATTACATTTTTTTTTTTTTTTTTTTAATTAAAATACAATCAAATTAATACCTGTAGTATGTCTTGCAACAGCTTTAGCGAGCATAGTTTTTCCACATCCTGGTGGACCATACATCAACACACCTCTAGGTGGATCGATACCAATCTGTTTATACAGTTCAAAATGTGTCAGTGGTAATTCCACAGCTTCTCTAATTTCTTGCTTTTGCATATCCATTCCACCTATATCGCTGTATTGAATGTCTGGTTTCTCGTCTATATGAAACAAATTAATGAAATATTAATCAAATCTAATATTCACATGTTTACAAAAATCTCCAAATATAAACAAAAATAATCACCTGCTTGAAGCATCGAGATACTTGAATCAGCTTCTGGTGGAAGAACATCAACTAAAGCATTACTATGCTTATGAAGTGCAACACTCGCAGAAGGCTTCAATAGTTCTCTATCTATCGTAGACAAAATTCTAACATAATAATTAGAGCCTGTTGTAGATCCAACTATTCCAGTGTTTTGATCTACAGCTTCTAAAAATTGTCCTATGACCAATGGTACACTTTGTATACGTTTGACTTCTTCTTGAGCATGTAAATATTCTTTCTTCAAATTTCTTTGTTCATCTTTAATATATTCCTCTTGCACCTCCAAAAACTCTAACATCCTTTGCAATTTCTGTTTAAAATATATAATAACAATTATCGTACTAAAAAAATAATGAAATTTAATAAAAAAATTTGATTTGTCTGTTTCTTGCCTTATACTTGGTATATAAATCTTCAACATCTAATTCATCTCCGGCTCCTGTATAATGACCAATTACTGGTTTGGAATCAATCTCAGTAACTTCCTAAAGTAAAAAAAAAAAAAAAACAGAAAAAATATTAAAAAATGTCAATCAAAAGTGAAGATTATTCTTAATTGAGGTTATAAGTAACTATATGAACAATATTATCGACAATTATCGAATTCACATTTGTATTTTTAAGAAATATAAAACAAAATAATCTTAATAAAATTGATTTACTTTATCAGGCAAAATAATTCCAATTTCTTCCATTGTCTTCAACTTATTTAATACAAATACAGTTCAATTTGACATACAAGATGATATCAAATGACTTGAATTTTCGGACAGCTCGAATCACGGAGAGTAGATACCCAGAGGGCGATCGACATAGGAAATTGTACAGTCAACGCGATTGGAAAAAAAAAGGAAAGATCAGTTTCGTAAATACGCCGCTAGGCTTCGTTATGTTCGCTAATGTTGTGGGGAACAAGGCTGGCGGAAAAAGGCCAGAACTTAGTTAGACCTAAAGTTCCTAGAAAAAGAAAGAGTACAAAATTGCTTACACAGATGTCGCTTTCATTTATCGATATAATAACATTTAGAGATATATCGATATCGAAAACATCCAAGCCAGAATTACTGACAGCTTTCCCGTTATACGTTCGTAACTTTGTAGAATGTTGGTAGGGGCTAATTAAGTTAATTGTTACATTTACGATATATATCAATTAATATATGCATATATACATATTTATGCAAACTGATTGAATTTGGTGAAAAAAATTGCATAAGTGATACTAAATTTGATGTAAAAAGATATCATTAGACAATTCCAATTGTGTCAATTCATACGCATGCGTAATATTGTGTGTATGTGTAACTTGTGATACACGATTAAGTAAAATAATAGAATTAACGGGTAAGATATAATTTTCTTTTAAACGTTTAAATATATTATATTAAATATTTATTCTAATTAATGTATTTAATTTTCTTTATATTATTTCAATATCCAAAACGAAGTGTATAACATTTTCGATCTGGGACGGAAGGTGTGCCCCTTTACGTATGCCATTTTGTTGTACTTTGATGTTTAAGGGAATTGTTGCTTCAGGCGCAAGTAAATTAACAAGTAAATATAATATTACTAAATAAAATTACTTTTATCGTTTATTTATAAGTAACAATATTTATAATAATAAATAATTAACATATAATTTAAAAAGAAACACACTGCCTATTTTCTATGATAAAAAAGAATAGATCTATATAATAAATTTTTACTTTGTTATTCATTTATAGCACTAAAAAATAATGGAGGAAATTATAGGTACGTACATATTTGTATTTATCATTTGTAACTCACCTTCAAGTAAAATTATCAAATATGTTGTACTACATTTTGATGATGAATTTTTATTTCAGAAATTGTTAAAGTTGAGGAAGAAATAGTGTTGACCGATGATACTCCTCAAATCATAATTGGTAATTATTATATCCTAATTGTAACAATAATTTTCAATTTTGTTAAATTAATTATATTAACTACAGCTATTTATTGTAGACACAGATGAAACTGAGAAAGAAGTTGTAATAACTACAGAAGATGAATCTGGTAATGTGACAGGTATGTTTGAAAATATTACATATGTATGTATGTATGTAGATAGAGATATTATCATTAATTTCTTCAATAATTAATCTTAAAAAGAATTGTTTAGTTATATATTATTAAAATGTTACTTTTATTGATCTTATATAATTGAATATCTTATTTATAAATATTTTAAAATATCCTCTTAAGTTTATTCTCTTTTAATCTTTTACTTTCCATTTTGTTATGTTATAATATTTCTGTTTTACTCGCAGCTATTTCCCAAAGTAGCCAGATTATACAAATTATAACAGATTATGAATGTGTAACATGTCATCGCGTTTTCCAATCAGAAGATGTAAGTTATCATTTTATTTTTATTTATATTTTATACAAATACAGAGTATCCTGTAAACGGTGATGCAAACGAACAGGTTAATTCTACATGAAAAACTAAATAAATAATGTAGAATAACATTTTTTTCATATAAGAGTTTGTTTTTTTTTTTCTAAGAAAAATAAGTTTGAAAATTTGTTGAGTACGCATATACTTAATTCAGTTTTAGATCAACCGATTTCAGTATTTTACCTGTATTCAAGTAACCTGTATCAGAGAGCATTTCTATGCATCTTTATATATTTACAAATATTTTCATATATGCATATCTTGTTGAAAGAATATTTGAATATAATTTTTCTAACTATAATACTAATTTATTAATACTACTGTACAGATGCTAAAGGAACATTTAGATGTCTGCAGAGAAGAAGATGATTCTACAAGTATATTAAGAAATCAAGATAATTATGATTCTGAGGATGAAGATGATGCTGATGCTGATGCTGATGCTGATGCTGATGATCCAGATTATAAATTCAATGATACAAATATTGAAGAAGGTATATTTCAATTATTGTTATAATAATTATTTATATAATATATTTATTTTATGATAGTAATGGAGTTATTATGTCAAGTATAATAATAATTCTAATACATAATTAATATATAAATGTAATTTTAGATACTAAAGCTCAAAAGAATAATAATGAAAAACCAACGATCAAACCTGTGCCAGATACACAATGCCACTGTTGTGCTGAAGACTTAAAAACTGCCCATAGCGGTGGTGAATTTAAATGTACAGAATGTGAATTATCATTTAAAAAAAAATCATCTTTAGATAGACACATAATAGTAATACATTGGAAATGTGAATCTTATGTCTGTAATGACTGTGAGTCAACTTTTCGTGATAAAAAATCATTAAATAAACATCGTTATACTACGCATGTCAATCGCAACATATACAAGTAAGTATACATCAAATTGATAACGATAACAGAATAATATTATATTTTTCTTTATGTAATTTTTAGATGTGATACTTGTGACACATATTTTTCACGTAATTACCACTTGAAACGTCATAAAATGCAATCTGGTTGTCATGGAGAAATACGTAAAACTTTTGATTGTCAAGTAAAGTATACTCGTATAATTATTTAATATGATTAAGTATATAATACAGTAACAATTTATAATCATTGGTATAATAATAATAATAATAATAAAATTTGGTTCTTCGTTTGTAGGTTTGTCAAAAAGTTTTCACACGAAAGGATAATCTACGCGAACATTTGCGCACACATGCTGGAGCACCTCAAAGACAGAAAAAACCATGTAAATATTGTTCTAAGGAATTCTTTACTACTCAACAATTGATAATACACGAACGATTACATACTGGAGAAAGACCAGTACAATGTGATTTGTGTACGAAGACATTTTTATCTTCTCTTGCATTAAAAAAACATCGTCGTGTACATACAGGAGAGAAACCATTTGAATGCAAATATGTAAGTACTTTTTTTTGTTTTTTTTTCTTTTTTTCTTTTTAAATAAGCAATCTTTGTTCATAAAAATATTATTTTATGGTTAACTAACGTGAATAATTTAACGTATTTAATATACCTTAAAAATATATCAAATTATTCATTTTTAATACACATTCTTGTATTATATGAATTACCGCTCATTTACTACTTTTCTCATTATTTCAACAAGCAGACAATACAAGCTGGATAAATTGAGGTAATCTTTCTTAAAGTAATTCATTACTAATTCTTAACAGGTGATCTTCAAACTATTTAGTTCGTACATCTATACATTTGAAAATGTAATTGATTTATATATTTGTAAAATGTATTTTTTACATTTTCTGTAGTGTCACAGAAAATTTGCTGCCCGTGAGACATTAAATCGTCATCAAAGAACGCATACTGGAGAGAAACCTCATGTTTGTCAATATTGTGGAAAATCATTTATTCAAGCAGCACAATTAAGAGCACACGTATTTCATCATACCGGTGAAAATGGATTTTATTGTGATATTTGTGGTAAAGCATTTAATAGAAAAGCTCGCTTGAATGTACATAAAAAATTTGTACACGAAGGTGCAACACCATTTACATGTGAGATATGTGAGAAAGGCTTCACCCGAAGAGAAGACTTATCAAAGCATACATTGTTGCATACAGGAATTAAACGTAAGAATTGCAATTTCTATTTACATTAATAATTTATCTCTCAATATTTTTTTATATATCAATCATCGGGGATTATTTTAATGACATTTATAAATAATATACTATATCAATTATAACAATTTTGTAGCATTTAAATGTGATAAGTGCTCGAAGGCCTTTTCTGCTAAATCTTCATTACAAGCACATCTCAATACTCATAGACGAGAGCCACCTCAATCGTGCGTTGAATGTAATCGTGTTTTTATAAGACAAGACTGTTTGATGAGACACGTTCGAGCTAAACATAGAGAACTTCTGGAAGATGTAATGGACGAAGTGGAAAGGAAACATTTACAAGCACAATTATTCAATATTGCTTCCATTGCTGCAGAAAAAACTAAATCAGGAGAATCTAAAGTACTTTCTACGGATGAATTATTAAAAGCCATTTCAGATCTATTAAGGATACTTATTGATGAAGAAACCTTACAGGTATTATCAAATAATTGTAATAAATTGTAATGAAGTATAAACTTAAATGTAATATTATTTCATAATTTTACAGTTATTTGGTTGGCCTATTGCTCCTATTCAAGATATTTTAGAGGCTGTAATTAGACGTTGTGGTCATGAACCTCTAACATCAGATAGTAATTTACTTTTCAATGAAAGGTTAAGAGCTAACGTTAAGCTCTTATTTACAGTCGTTATAGAGGATGAAACAGCCAAGTCATTATTAACTACCAAAACGGTAGACCATGTTATTCTTCATGTTTTGGAAATTTCACAAAAATAAAATTGTAATATATATATATATATATATATATTATCATGATAATATGTGGTGACCTAATTATAAAAAAAAAAAATATAAAGATATATCTTAAGAAAAGTTATCTGACCAATTTACAAATGTTAACTGCAGTTTGGATAAAGAAACAATAGTATTATACATTTAACTTTGTTAGTGTAACTGCTAACTTATCATTGCTATTGTAATTTAATTAAGCCTCAAGTACTTTTACGAATATATTTTTTATTAAGTGAGTAACGTAAATACTCGATATTAAAAATGCATATTATTTCAATTATTATTTAATGGGTGAAAGGAGTGATATAATAATTATTATTAAACTTTCTGTAATCATGTTATAAAATATATTTCATACAAGTATATTTGCCTGACTATATTTAAAATGCCTACAATAGTGTAAAATAAACGATAATTAAAATATTGTTTTCTCTAAAACTTATACAGTGATACCTCGATTTGCGAATATAATTTGTTTCTAAAATGTGCTTATAATAGTAAATTTTGCTATAAGAAATAATGGAAAATTGGCTAATTCTATTCATAACAATATATATTTATAGAAAAATAATATAAAATACAAAATACTAACTATCATAAGTAAAAAAAATTAAACGAGTTAATCCTACTTTCACATTGTATCAGAAAATCTTCGCTGTTTCCAACGACTGATCGCCAGATGGCGTTTTGGTTCATGTTAAAGCGCTACAGAATGTTTTATTGAAATATCTTTAAAATTTTATTCCTAAATCTAGATATTTTGTTATTTTACTATTTAATCACGTATTAAGCGTGGTTTGAACAATCGCATAGAAAAAAATACAATAAATTAAACAGATCGAAGAAAAAAGATGTGCTATGAGTTCTTTAGTAACATTGTGTACAACTCTCCTTACTACGTATTCTCCATTATGCGATCCATGCTGAATTATACTAATTGAAGATCAATTTCTTTTTATTACACTCAAGCTAAAATCCTTAGAACGTTGTCGATAATTGTAAGTTGATTATTATATAGTGATGATGTTTATGTGCCGTTCATTTGACTTATATAAGATTAAAGTGTGAATGTATATTAACGTTTATTTATTGAAGATAGTCAAGACTAGTTATTAAAAATGGAAACTGACGACGAAGTTCTAAATATTTGCGTACCAGGTAAATAAATATTTATATAATTTATAAAAATACTTAATTTTTCATTATTATTTAATATAAAATGATGTATAATTGTTCTAGGACAAAGATTGTGTGCTTCTAGTAAAACTATTGTATCAGGACCGGGAACGTATGAAGAACAAGGTTATATTTATTCTACATTAGCTGGTATTTTGGAAACTACTACAGAGGATAATGTATGTATGAAAATGAATTGATATTTTTTCAAGTGTTTTATTTTATTGTATAAACATCCAAATTTGTTGTTATGTTTTTAAGATAATTACTGTAAAGGTGAATGCTGTTATTGATCAAAGTATAGTACCAGCACCAGGAGATATTGTTACTGCAATGGTAACCGCTGTTAATCAAAGATTTTGCAAATGCAATATTAAATGCATAGGTGATGTAGTTTTAACTAGACGATACAAAGGAATTTTAAGAAAAGAAGATGTACGTGCTATTGAGAGAGATAGAGTGGAAATGTATAAATCTTACAGACCTGGAGATATTATTCTTGCAAGAGTTGTATCCTTTGAACAAAAATGTTTACATGTTTCAGAAGTATGTTACAGAAGTAAATCTAATGTTTTTCTTAGAAATTAATTAGTTACCTATGACAGAAGCCCATACTTATCATCTAAGTACAGCAGAGAATGAATTAGGAGTAGTAATAGCTCATAGCGAAGAAGGTAATTTTTATTATTTTATTTCCATCAAAAAATATTTATTTTAATATTTGAAATTAATTTTCTGATATGTACTTCTAGGTGGTGCTGCAATGATACCGATAAGTTGGACTCAAATGCAATGTCCAAAGACATTATGTAAAGAATTTAGAAAAGTTGCTAAAGTTGTTCCTGAACATGTTATTGCTGAACGATAAAATAAAATTTATGAATATTTAAGTGTTTCAGACATTTTTTTTTTATATATTCCATTCATAATAAATTAATATTAAATATAAATACATAATTATATTAAATAATAAATAAAATTGGTTATATAAAATATATATATATTTTTTTGAAATATTAAATAGATACAAAAATTTTAATAACTTTTGGGTAACATTTACAAATGCAAATTTTTCAAATCAATCAAATTTCATTTGAAGAAATTGATAGAATAACTATCTTTTTATTTATTTCAAAAACTATGTTGACAAAATATATATGAAACACACATTTGTTATATGATACTTGGGTATGTACGAACTTTTGCCACTAGAGCGCGTTAGTGTGGCTAATGTTTAGTTTTTAAAACCTTGTTTATTGTCGCGGGAATGTAACAATTGTACTCACGCGTTAGTCAAAATAAATTAACCAAATGTTATAATTAATGTTAAAAATAGCAATAAGAACAAATTTATTATTTTACTATTATTCCCAAGATATTATCGTCAACTTGTTGTGTAAATCTATTCAATTTCATCTTACCTCCTAGTCGCAGTTAAGTAAAAGATGGAAAACTAAATTAAAAAAGTCCAATTAAAAGTAAATTGTCATTTATTATAAAAGTAAATTGTGCACTTTTTACAAGACTAGAAATTTCTCTAGTATAAGTAGAGTTAAAAAACAATAAATAATAGAATTTAATAAGAATAATAAGTTCATTATAAAATAATTTATAACAGTTTAAAGTGTTTACGAAGTTTTTTTGTCAACTTTCGATCGTTTAAGGTACGATTAATTAAATTTATTAAGAAATTTCCACGCATACGATCAAAATTATTTACAATTTTAGTCATAAGTTCTTTGACATGTTTATCACAGCTTAACATTGGTAAACATTTTGCCTTTGATTATAATTTTTTGAGATATATGATTAGCTGGCGTTAGGGGTGCTGTCAGACGTTACGTAAACTCCTCCTATATATATTAAAAATAGTAGTAATTTATTATTTATTTAATATTAAATATAGACATATATATAACTTTTATTTAGATGGCATAAGCGACAAGTAGACATACATTATATACAGCTAGCAAAACTCTTGAACATCTTGTGAACATAACTTGATAGTATCAGTAGTTAATTTGTGTTTACATCATATAGTTATTTCCAATTAGAAATGTCAGTTTATAAACCAACTATTCGTCATTTGCAAGTGTTAATTTATCATTTTATTAATAAAAAAAATCCTCGACTTGGCTTCCCAAATGCTCTTACACGCTTATAGCGAGGATAATATAACTTTAAAAACATGTTGTAAGTGGTATAATTGCTTCAGCAGTGGCGATTTCAACTTTAAAAAGACCTTTCTTAAGAAGACTATGTAGAGAATGGAAGGATGAAGAATTAGTACGTTTGATCTATGAAAACCTGGATATACCTTAAAGGGAGTTGGCAAAACAGTTAAAAGTTTGTCAACGTACAATTTCAAATCTTGTAAACAGTCTGCAAATACAAAACAAATTGAAAGATATAAGGCGAAATCAAAATTATTATATATATCCTTAACATTAGAACTATCGACCGGTTGTATCATTTGTTTACAAAATTTTGTCTTGAAATTTTATTAAATATTTTATAATTATGTAATGACTTTTTCTAAATTCATGTATTTAATAATATATATATGTTATAGCTATATATACCGACCGGTCGTCATTTTTAATGTTTTTAATTTGAAAATTTCTTAGAAACTACGTCAATCCGCTACTACAACTGCCACAAAATATATTTTCTTTAATTTAAATATGATAACATAAACATAATAATAATTTGAAGGTTCGAAAAGAAAGACGGTTATACCGTGATAATTACATAAAGTAAACAAAATAAATAGAAGGTTTTGAAAAGAGAAACGGTTATACCATGATAATTACATAAAGTAAACAGAATAAATAAAAGGTTTTGAAAAGAGAGACGGTTATACGGTGATAAAAGAAAAGAGAGAGCAAATATTAGTCTACAATTTTTATCTAGTTTTGTAACTTTATCCTAAAAATGCCGAGATGTACGAAAATACCTTGTGAGGTGTTATAGAAAAATGAGAAGAAAAAAAATAAAAAGATGACGATAAATGTAATATAATACAATATAATAACAAGAATATATATTAAAGTAAATAATATTAATACGCACAGAGAAAAATAACATATAATAACTGATAGAAATGTACAAAGAATTACAGACTTAGATTTACTTACATACACGGAGATTAATGACTTATTAGACAGAGAAGCAGAGAAGCAGAAAACCGAGAGCCTAACTTATCTACACGTATTTATACAAGAAGTAACCTACGCCCTTTTGGAGAAGGGCAGGGAACTTATTAATCTTATTGGTCTTCAGCATCCACCGGAGAGGTGGATGAAGGTGGGGCGGGCCAAATTGAAAAAAGCTCGGTCTCTAACAGTTTTTCAATTGTTACCGTCAACGGTCCTCTCCATGGTAACCATCAACGGTTTTTAATTAAATATCAGTAATCAGACCTTTCGGATATCGACCAAGATGATTTTGATCCTGAGATTGGACCAGCAGTTATTTCAGAGAATCAATCAGTTGAAGTGTGTGTTTCCTCAGACAGCAATAGTGAAGAAGAGAACATCCTGAATGTACGTAGACCAAGAAGACTTCTGAGATTGTTTTTCATCTTTGCATGAGAATGACCGTCAAAAAACTGAAATTACTGCTGATGGAACTATATTTGGATACTATTATATTTTATTTTAAATGTTCATTTGCCACATAAAATTGATTTTTCTACTTTTATTTCCTTATATACATGCATATAATATAAAAATATTTAGAATTATTTTTCATATAATATTTATGTATACGTTTTTTTTAAAAATGCGCAAACTTTGAAAAGATCTCAAAAATATATATTATATTTGTATTGTATACTGTTTTACGATATTTACTTAACAATAGTGTAAATGTAACAATGAAAATATAAAAACTATAATATTAAACTCAATTATTATTATTAAGATATATTAGGATATAAATAATTATGATCCACATGCCATACAAGCATCACCATTTTCAAGAGAACACATAAATGCATCCATAGTATTAGTGTTATTCTCGTTAAAACTATTTTTTTCTGATTCTGTTGAAGATTTATTCAAATATTGACTTTTGATAGTTGAATTAAGTGAATTATTAGCTTCAGATGTTTTCTTTGTCTTTTTTAATTTACTTTTATCAACGGTAAATTGTAGTGCATTTGCAGCTGGCTTTGTACGTAAATAATACATACCCGTTTTTAATCCCTACAAATAAAATCAAAGTGATCATGATTGAAATACATTTATATAGATTAAGTAGAATCCTCCTAACTATATATATATATATATATATATAAAATATCTTTTTGAAACTTACATTTTGCCAACCATAAAAGTGCATGGATGTAAGTTTTTCTACTGTTGGTTTAGCCATGTAAATATTTATAGATTGCGACTGGTCAATAAATGCTCCACGATCCGCTGCCATTTTAAGAATTGTTTTTTGTGATATTTCCCAAACAGTTTTGTAAAGTAATTTTAATTCATCTGGTATACTATCAATGTTCTATAATAACATAATAAAATATATAATAAAAAGAAATAAACAATTGTTTCAACTTAAAATTTACATAATGTAATTATATAATAAAGAAATGTAATAAGCTATAAAATATCTGACCTGAATAGAACCATTATTTGCAATAATCTCATTTTTCATATCTTCATTCCATAGATTTCTTTCAATAAGATCTTTCAATAAATGAGGATTGACAATTTGATATTCCCCAGATAAAACACGTCTTGAATAAATATTATTTGTGTATGGCTCTATTGATTCATTATTACCAAGAATTTGTGCAGTAGATGCGGTTGGCATAGGTGCCAATAATAAAGAATTTCTTATGCCATGTTTTGCAATTTTTTCTTTCAACACTTTCCAATCCCACAAATTCGTTGGTGTAACACCCCACATATCATATTGCAGTATCTAAATATATTCATACATTTAACATTTGTTGACAAAATAATAAATAATAATTACTTCTTGATAAATGCTTACTCCTTTGCTAACAGGACTTCCTTCATATGTTTCATAACGGCCTTTCTCTTGAGCAAGTTCACAGCTTGCTTCTAAGGCACCATAATATAATGTTTCAAAAATTTGAATATTAAGATTTTTAGCCTCTTCACTTTCAAATGGAAAACGCATTAACAGAAAAGCATCTGCTAATCCTTGTACACCAATACCTAATATATTAAATAATATTATGCACAACATTAGAAGACAAATGTTAATCGTATAAAATAATAATTGAAGGAATATCTTACCAATAGGTCTATGTTTTAAATTAGAGTTTTTAGCTTCTAAGAGTGGATAATCATTAACATCAATTATTTTATCCAAGTTACGAACTATAATTTTAGTTATGTGTTTTAATTTTTCAAAATTATATGTTTTTGTATTTTTATCAATAAACATATTAACAGCGACTGATGCCAAATTACACACAGCAATTTCATCAGAGCTTGTGTATTGAATTATTTCTGTGCATAAATTGCTACTTCTAATCGTTCCTAAATTTTGTTGATTTGACTTTCTATTACAATGATCTTTGTAAAGCATATAAGGTGTTCCAGTTTCAACTTGTGACTTAAGTATAGCAGTCCATAAATCTCTTGCATTAATTTGACGTTTGTAGCATTTTTCTTCTTCATACCTTTCATAATATTGTTTATTTTCATTTTCATAAATATATTTTTAATTTATCTAAATTATTCATTAATTCAATTTAGTTACCTAATGTATAGGTCTTCGAATTCCTTTCCCCAAACATCTTCTAAACCTGGGGATTCATGTGGACACATTAAACTCCAAACACCATCATCCAAAACACGTTTCATAAACAAATCTGGGATCCACAAAGCATAAAATAATTCTCTTGCCCTAATCTCAGAATTTCCTATTTAGTTGAACAAATACAAAGAGTTAGTTTAAAAGTATTTATATTTGTTGTTATGCCATACTGTAATATTTTATAATTATATTCAACCATTACCAGTATTTTTCTTAAGATCTAGGAATTCAAATATATCTGCATGCCATGGTTCAATATATATAGCAAATGCTCCTGGTCTTTTATTTCCACCTTGATCAACATAGCGGGACATGTCATTAAATACTCTAAGCATAGGAATTAATCCTCTTGCTTCGCCACGGTTACCACTTATAGGTGTACCTTTTGCTCTAACGCAATGTATACTTAGACCAACACCACCGGCCCATTTACTAATTAAGGCACACCTTTTTAATGTTTCATAAATTCCTTCAATACTGTCATCAATTATTGTCAGAAGAAAACAACTGCATAATTGTTGTTTTGGAGAACATGCAGCAAACAAAGTTGGAGAAGCATGTGTAAAATAACGTTCCGATAAATAATTATATGTTTCAATAGCTTTCTCAATATCATCTTCGTGAATTGCAACAGCAACTCTCATTAACATATGTTGTGGTCTCTCAACAACTTTGCCATTAATTTTCATTAAGTAACTTCTTTCTAAGGTTTTAAATCCGAAATAATTATAATTAAAATCTCTTTCATAAATAATTGCAGAATTTAGTTTGCTTGCATGTTTTTTTATGATATTATAAGCTTTCTCGCTGATAATAGGTTTGGACACTTTGGAATATTGATCTACTGCAAATCGCAAGTCTTCAATTACATCTGAAATCAAAAATCATATGACATAAATCATATCAAAACATAGTATGTATATATAGAAAGTGCAATAATTACTTTAACATAAACATAAAATATGACATAAATGGAAATAAAAACTATAATAATACCACTGAAAACCTTCTTTGTTTCTTTATGAAGATTAGATACAGCAATTCTAGCAGCTAAAATAGCATAATCAGGATGTTGTGTGGTCATAGTTGCACAAATTTCAGCTGCTAAGTTGTCTAGTTCAACAGTAGTAACACCAGTGTATAAACCACGGATTACACGAAATGTTATTGCAGACTATAAAACATAGATAATTAAAGATTTTTTTAGTATACTTTGTAGTATGTATATATAATATTTATAAATTTACTTACTGGATCAACGTATTTCATATTTAAACCATAACATAATTTTTGTATTCTGTATGTTATTTTATCAAAACAAACGTCTTCGTGTCTCCCATCTAATAATAATAAAGGATTCATTAGCAAAATAGACAAATAAAAGTTTCAATCAAATGAACTTAAACTTTAGTTAAATATACTTACCCCGTTTAACTACATACATCTTCGTCATTTTGATAACTAGATGACTATATAAGTACGCTTAACTTAATTAATTGTATTATATATAACACTTTTCACACACAATATTATGCATATATCCTTTTTAGTTTTAAAGAGTTCTGATCTGAAACGGAAATGTAATTTTTCAGCGGAACTGTAAAAAAAAATAATGAGCAATTGTTTATTAGATTTATTTAAAATTGACAAATCTTTTAACAATTTTATACTCAAGCATGAAAGATTACGTTTAATATTTATTATATATTAATTAGAAATAATAAAATCCTTTATCTTTTCGATACACTCAAATTGAGATATGCAAAAATGTTTCATTACCTTCTTCAATTAAGAAAAAGCGGGAACGAGTTGTTAACCATATGTGATGCACCTAGTAACCGTGGTCGTTATTCAAACTAATCTCATATGATACGCTTAGTGACCGTTGGTTGTTATAAAAACCTAACCTCAACTTATGCTTAGCAGTCGATACATTAATTAAAGTGTTATTTACATGTTTACTATTTCATTAAATACTGGTGGTTTATTCATTTACAGTATATATATTGAATATTAAGACATTAATTAATAATTTAATTATAAATATTTATGAAAATATATTTTTAATTTATTTAATATATTTTTAAAAATATTATACTATATTGTTCATATAAGTATGTATAAATTCAATAATTATTATGCTAAATATATCGCAAATATTTTAAATAAATTTGGATAGTGTGACGTGTATATTTATTTGCATCATAGATATTACGTGCGCTGACATAATTGACGTATACACGTCACGCATTGTAAATTTAGCCGCATTATTTGTGTTATACCGTATGTTTAAATTTGCTTGAAACGTGGACTGTAAAGAAAGGAAAACTATTATTTAATAATGACTATAGAAAAGGATGAATGTATTGAATTATTTCAACAAATTGGTTTAAGTGAACAAAAAGCAAAGGAAACGTTGAAAAATGCACAAGTTTCGAAAAATCTTAAACTTGCTATCACAGAGGTTAGTTGTATGATAAAAATGTTGTATTTCAATGTTTATTTTATAAATGAAAAAAGTTTGTTTACTTTTTGAATATATAATGAATTATTATATCTTACAAAAATGTTTATAATTATTATGTTAAAAAATTTGAATATATATTTTGTTATTTTACAGGCAAGAAAATATGTTGACATTACATCAGAGATAGGTACACTCTTGTATCATCTATCTTCAAAAATAAAAGCTCAGATCGCTGACAAAATACCATTTTTATCCAAGTTTATAGCTGAAAGAAAATTGGATACTGTTCAAAGATTAGATGCTGCATTGAATTATATTCTTAGTAACTTGAACGAAGAAATCTCTATTTCAGCCTTTGAAGAAGCTTGTGGAATAGGAATTGTTGTTTTACCAGAACAAATTGAAGAGGAAGTTGAGAAGCTTATTAAAATTCATAAGGATGAAATTTTAGAAAAAAGGTTAATGAGTTATTATTTTGAGCAATATAATTATTGAATAACTATGTAATTATTTTAATATTATTAACATGATTAATTATATATAGATATCGATTTAATCCTGGTCCATTAATGCAACAAGTACGTAATACATTAAAATGGGCTGATGGGAAAGCAATAAAAAATGAATTTGATATTCAAATTTTAAATTTATTAGGACCGAAGCAGAATAGTGATCTTGAATCAGTACCAAAACAAACACAATCAAATAAAGTTAAAAAAGCAGTAAAAGAAGGTACATTCAGAATTATTATTATTATTTAAATTTTTATTCAAATTGATAATAATAAAAAAATCATATCTTTGTTTTTTTTTTAGAACAAAAAAATGCTTTGTCGACGAATGAAAATTCATCAGCTTTAACAATAACAGAACTAATGAAAACAAAAGTTCATTTTCATAAACCTGGAGAAAATTATAAAACTGAGGGATATGTCGTAACACCTAATACTAATAAGTTATTGCAAGAACATTTGAAAATAACCGGTGGTAAAGTAAGAACTAGATTTCCACCAGAACCAAATGGAATTCTACATATTGGTCATGCAAAAGCTATTAACATTAATTTTGGGTATGTATATATATTTTTGTTGTATATACTCTTATGTATTATTCTACATGGACAAATTATGATACAATACAAAATTTATCCTAGCTATGCTGCTGTGAATGACGGACTGTGCTATTTACGTTATGATGATACAAATCCTGAGAAAGAAGAAGAAAAATTTTTTACTGGAATTCGTGAAATGGTAGAATGGCTTGGTTATAAGCCAGCAAAAATTACACATTCATCTGATTATTTTATGCAATTATATCATTTGGCTGTAGAGCTTATAAAAAAAGGATTTGCATATGTTTGTCATCAATCAAATAAAGACATAAGAGGTTTTAATCCACCACCAAGTCCATGGCGCGATCGTCCAATCGAAGAAAATCTCCAATTATTTGAAGTAAGAAAAATAATGAACAATTATTTGTCAAATATTTACTGCTCTGTTTTTCTTACTTATAACAATACATTTCTTTTTTACAGGATATGAAAGATGGATTATTTGATGAAGGTGAGGCAACATTACGTATGAAAGTTACTTTGGAAGAAGGCAAACAAGATCCTGTAGCATATAGAATTAAATATGTACCACATCATAGAACTGGAGATCAATGGTGTATTTATCCTACTTATGACTTTACACATTGTTTGTGTGATAGCATTGAAAATATAACGCACTCTCTTTGTACTAAAGAGTTTCAATCGCGTAGATCATCTTATTATTGGCTTTGTAATACATTAGACATATATTGTCCTGTTCAATGGGAATATGGCAGATTAAATGTAAACTATACTGTAGTTTCTAAAAGAAAAATTGCTAAACTAATTGAAGAAGGAATTGTTTGCGATTGGGATGATCCAAGGTTTATAAAATTAATTCAATTTAATAGCTTTATATTATATTATATTACTTTGAGAAACTTGTAAAAATAAATGTTTGTTTTTCAGATTGTTCACATTAACAGCATTACGTAGACGTGGATTTCCAGCTGAAGCTATAAATAATTTTTGTGCCCAAATGGGTATAACTGGAGCACAAGCAGTTGTTGATCCAGCTATTTTGGAAGCTGCAGTTAGAGATGTGTTGAATATTACTGCTGCAAGACACATGGTTGTATTAGATCCTATTAAAGTAACTATTAGCAATTTTAATCATAAAGAAGCATTAAAAGTTTCGGTACTAAATTTTCCTAATGCACCTGAGAAAGGGCAGCACGAAATAACTTTCGATAAAATTCTGTACATTGAAGCATCTGATTTTAGAGAGGTTTGTAATGAATACACACACACATATATATATAAGTATAGTGTATTTCTAAGTGAACTATAAGTATATATTAATTTAATATTTTATTTATAGGTAGATGAAAAAGGTTTTCGACGTTTAACACCGAAACAATCAGTTGGTTTAAAGTATGCAGGTGTAGTTCTTACTATTGAATCTGTAGAGAAAAATGATAATGGAAATATTACAAATCTTATTGTCAAACAAGAGCCTGTTTCTGAATCAAATAAGCCTAAAGCATTTATACATTGGGTATCACAACCTACATTAGCATCAATAAGATTATACGAACCCCTGTATGTATAAATAACAAATATTATATAGCTTTATCTATCGTATATATTTCTAATATAATATTTTTTAATAATTATATATAGTTTTAAACATAAAAACCCAGAAGATCCAAATGAAGTACCAAATGGTTTTTTGAGTGACATCAATCTAAATAGTAAAAAGGAAATCGTTGGTTACTTAGATGCTAATTTAGCAAATGCGGTAAAACCTTTTGATAAATTTCAGTTTGAACGTATTGGATTCTTTTCTGTTGATCCCGATACAAAATATGGCAAGGTAATTTCAAACATTTTTCTAATTATTATACATTTGAAAAGATTCATTTTTATTATCATTATTTTTGTTAATCAAATAATTTATCTATTTAATTATATTTTTAGATCGTTTTTAATAGAACAGTTACATTAAAAGAAGACTCTGGCAAAATTTAAATAAAATACAAATATAATATCAATATTATGTTTGGTTTGTATCTTTATACAATTTTAAATAAAAGTCATATGAAATAGTTGAGTTCATTGTTACTGGTTATATTATTTTGTTTGATCAGTAACATTTGATAAAATACAATTATTTGATATATTAGTTCATAACACATGACTCATAAGTTGGAACCATGTATTTAATGTTTATAAATGCATCTTCTCCACCATACATTTCTAAAACTTCAAGTGTTTCTTGTATTATATCTGCTGTATTTTCACCCTTTTGTTGAGAATAATCAATTCCTTCACCAAGGTTGACTACAAAAGATATTTGAATTATTTGGATATAAAAGAAGTATGAAATGTAATACGAATGATAATTTTTTTTTACCATTTCTATTTTTAAGTAAGTTTAAAATTGGAAGAATTTGTCTAAAATATGGGACTAATGCTTCGCCAATATCATCAGCAGAACGTACTAAATGCTGAAGTACTCTCATTGTAGAGCACATTATTTTTGGTATTTTTGTATTTAAAGCATCTGTTGTAAAAATATTTGGAGATAAATGTTATTGGAGCTGATAATTTATATGATGTAAATTTAATTGTGTTACTTGAAGATAAGATTATACTTTTGATAGGAATAATCAATTTTGGAACAACAGGTAATATTTTTGATCCTCCATGATCTAACAAATCGGAGATACATTGTTCTACTATATGTTTATAAGGTTGCTCTTCTTCTACCAAACCATCAAAGAACAGAGGTAAATAATAATGAAAATCTAAACTTGATATATCTTCTTTCCAATTAACTTTTAATCCAGAAGCATCGTTTTCTATTGAAATAGGAAATACACCACGTTCATAATATTTTCGAAATTGAGATGGTTTTGGACGACACCATTTATATATTTCAACTCGTGGTGGATCAGCAACTACTGTGTTATCCTGAAAAAATACATGTCAAAAATATAAAATATATAATTTGATAAGTTTATTATAGCGGATAGTTTACCTGCATTGCTTGTATGGTAAAGGCAGGAACCACTCTAAATTTTCTTTTTTTATATCGTGGTATATTTTCACAAATTTTTTTCCAAAATTCCTTTTCATTTACCATTTTAAAATCAAAAATTTATTTCATTCATATGTTTTTAACTATTATTACAAATATTCCAATATGCTTGATAGTTCAAAAAAAAAAAAAAAACCATGTATTTTATTTTTTCTAATGCATACACAAAATTTATTTAATATGTGTGAATATAACTGAAACACGATGTGTTGTTACCATTCATTAATGATAATGAAAGAAGTTACTTAGCAACAGTATTTACTGATATTATTGAATAAACAGTTTAGTCTCTACCTCATCATCATCAGTGACGTAAATAATATAAATGATGCTAATGAACATTTGACTTATTTTAACAGCAGACAACTTAGTTTGTTGCGAATCTTTCATGAGAAAATATTGTGATACAACAACAATAAATGATGATAATAACAAAAGGATAAATTATTAAAACATTAAATTTTTGCAATAATAAAATGATGACATAATGTGAGATATTACAATATAATACAACACTGCAATAATACATAATATTAATTAATTAAAGTTTTCACGAAATGTCCTTTGAAAAAATTAAAAACAATATTATGTATTTACTTTTAATTGAATTACATAAGTATAATATAATATAACAGTATGATATATTATTATCAAATATACAAGAAAGTAAAATTTATTAGAAACGATTTCATAAATTACAATGATATATATTATGAAATATATTAATTAGTCCATATAAAGTAATAACAATATTATATGACAGTTTTTTTTACAATATAGCTTGCGACCCACGCCATGACGTGATAGTATGATGGCCTGTCGAATAATTATCCCCACCCTGAGAAAAGTTATTGCAATCGTATCATTCTTCTCATATAACATAAGTTGCATTATTCATGATACAAGTAATATAACTTACCTGTGTGAGCATTAATAATTCATCTTGTGTATCAACAATTTTAACTGGGAATGGTGAACCAGGTACAAGTACACCAGCCCAGCGTACCTCTACTCTATAATCACCAGGCTCAGTTGGATCATAACGACAAAGAATTATCCTGTCCTTTTGAGTTTCTCTTTGCATTTCAACCCTAAATGCACCTTTAGGTCCTCTTACTCTTACCGTTAATTGACCAGCGCCAGCTCCACGAGTATCACAGATAAACCGAGATTGAAATGTTGCTAATACACCGTGTTCGATACCTGGTCCATATACTCGAACCTAAAAAATACAAAAATATATTTACCTCTCTTTATCTCTCTCTTTGATAGTATAAATTAAATTCATGATAGAATACGTATCATAAATAATTATAAATAATATACTTTTGATGCATCAGGGGCTCCAGAAACACGTAACGTGAAAGGTGAACCTGGTACGTGTTCTCCTGCATATTTAATTGTTAAAGCATGTCTGCCAGCTTCTTGAGGTTTAACGTTAAGTGTGAATGTTGCATCACCATGATCATAAAGCTCACAATAAGCTACTTTATGTTGACCAACACAATGAGCTGTTAATTCACCTGAAGATATAAGTTAAATCATGAAATATATTATATGACAATAGATTAAAAATGTTATAAGGATTTTTTTTTGTACCAGGTCCTGCTCTTCTTGTATCAATAAAACTTCTTATCTCTTGTCCAACTATGCCATGTCTTAAACCATCTCCCGAACAGATAACTCTGGATGCATCTGCTGCACTCGTAACATTAATTTGCAAAGGACATCCTTTTAATTGTCTGCCATTCCATGAGACAGTCATTAAAAGTGGATCTGGTGTTTGTGGTATATAACTTGCACGGTATACACTGTCGCCTGTATATTTTTTTCAAATATATAATGTACAATGTAACACAACTGTATTTATAGTTTTGTTCATTTAACTTACCTAAATGTTGCAGCATTACATTAAGTTCATTAGTAGGAGAGAAAAGTTGTACTTTCGGAGTCCCACTACCAGCTTGAGAACCATCTATTATAAAACTAACTTCTTCACCACATTTTGCTGAAGTTAATCCCCGACCTCGTAATAATACTCTACTAGTGTCTTGTACTGGTGGCTATAAAAAAGACAATATTGATATATTTATTCACATTTCTTCTTAATCTTATAATATTCTTTATTTAAAAACCTCAAGATCCTGAACGTATGCAAGTTTTGGTGCTCCGGGAAAAGGTACACCATTAAAAAATATTTCTAAACGATGCTCTCCGCTAGATAAATGAGGTAGTACTAGTTTCAATCTGTTACTAGAAGTCATTTCAAATGTTAATGGATGATCTCCGATATTTCCAGTTAATTCACCAGGTCCTGCTTCAGCAGTATCAAAACTAATTTTATTAGATGGGTGTAATTTTAAACGACCAATATCGTCACAAACAGCAGTCCAGCCACCTTATATGCAAAGATTTATAAAATGATAAATAAAATTCATTATTGAATATTATTACATAATGATTTTATCAAATAATTTACCAATAACACGGAGATTACGAGTGTCTATAATTTTTGGATGCCAAGGGGATCCAGGTAATTGCTGACCAGCAGAAACAACCCTGATGTCAAACACACCTACTTCAGTAGGAATATAAGATACATTCCAAGTTCCTGGATTAACGCCTGCCTCTACAGTTGCTTTAGAAACACTATCTGGACCATCCACCTATTATTTGTGTGACACAACACATACATTAATATTATTAATTTATATATATATATTTAAAATGATTATAAATCATGTATCAATCTTTTTTTATATATACCTGTACTGCTGGAGGACTTCTCGTTCCAGTAACAATAAAGTGAGCTGATTTACCTACATGACCACTTAATAAGCCTTCACCTTTAGCACGAGCTTGTCCAGCAGCATCAACTGTACAAGCTACTGGACTACCAGGAATAGAACATCCGCCTGTTTAAAAACGCTAATGAATATTGTATTCAATTATTTAAAAATTAAATTAGTACATTTAAATTTCTTACCATATGTAATATTAATCATATAAGTTCCAGGAACACTAGGTGAAAATTCAATCATTTCTGCTCCATCGTTAAGAGGAGTGACTTGCAAAGGAAGTTCTTGCCCTAAAGGACTTGTTGCAGTTACATCTAAGTCTGCTATTCCAGCTTCCGTTTTCATTACTATAATCATATATTTTAAGATGTTATTTAAAAATGGAAGAATAATGTATGAGAATATTATAAAATAATAGATAACTCAACCTACATTTAAGTGCAATGTGATCATGAACAGTTACCGTCATTGGTCCCAATTCTTGAAGTTTTACTTTTGAAGCATCGAATGCCTGACAGAAGAAAGGTGAACCCAAAACTGGTTTTGCACCATGTAAGACATCAATTTTATATGTACCTGAGAAAAATACAATAAAATACATATTATTATAGTATACATATATTAACTAATTATTATACTTACCTACAGAATTAGTGGTAAATTCAGCTAATAAATTTCCATCTCTATGTTGATAACATCTCACAGGTACTGCATTACCTTGTGGACCACTGATTACAACATCAAATTCTTTCCCAGGACGTCCTAATGTCTCGATAGTAAACGAAGTTACTTTACTAACGCATGACTGATACAAACCTAAACCAGTTGCAGTTACTTCTCGTCCACCCGTAGGACTACGTACTGTTACATCTAATGGACTTCCTACAAAATTAAAATATAATATATAGTTAACATATTATATATTAACTTTATTATATAAATATATACCTGAAATATGAACATCGTTATATTTGATATGCACTTTGTGAGGAGCTGCACGTGTTGGATGAAAAACAATTTCATAAACACCATTATCTCCTTCTCGAATTAAACTATCAACATCAGCTCCACCAGCACGAACATTTACAGTTAATTTCCCAGGACCAGCTTCTTTTGATGCAATAACTACAAAGAATTTCAATATTATAAATCTGTTCTTTCTCCTCTCACATATATATATATATATATACATTTTATTAGAAAATAATAGTACCTAAAATTGTTCCAGGACGATGACAAACTACATCAGCAACTTCTTTAATAGATACTTTACTTGGATCAAAAGCTTGCAGAGTTTGAGTACTAATAACTTTGTGACCATCACTAAACATTACACTGTAAGTACCAACTTGACGTGTTCGAATTTCTACTCGATATAAAGTAGAAGATAATTTAGTCAATGTACTTGGTATAATTATTCCATCTGGACCTGTTGTACAAAATATAAAATATAATAATTATAAAATTATAATAGATAATTTATTTAGCTTAAATTATGGTTTACCTGTTACTTCTGCAGATACTGGTCCTTGTAAACCTAACATATCTAAATCCATATAAGCTGTATTTCCAACTCGTATCATAGAAGGTCCATCTAACATATTTGTAGTAACAGGACATTTAAATGGACTACCTGAAAAAAAATAGATAATTTTATACTCAATTTAAGAAATGCAATAAAGGTATATAAAAATCATTTAAATATTTAACGTTTACAAACCTGGGACATTATCATCATTAAAACTAATGTTAACATAATGGGTACTTGTGGTTTGAGGGACAAATGTTACATCATAAAGACCACGCGCACAAGCAACTACTTCAGCCTTAACTGTGTTATTTTCAGTGCTTACTACCAATTCTAATGTTCCCTCTCCAGCTTCTGCTGCATCTACAGTAAAAGTTGTGGCTTGGCCTAATAAGGCTTCTGTAAGACCAGATACATGGACCTGTTCGTATTTATAATAAAAGATTATATTTTAAATATTGTATATTCATAATATATTATATATCATTTTAAAATTTACCTTAGTAACATCATAAATATTGCAAGCAAATGGTGACCCTTTAATTGGTTCTCCGTCTACTAATATACTAATATTATGTCTCCCAACTTCTGTAGGTACAAAACTTACATTATATTTGCCATCAATAGGCTCTATTGTAATAGGAAGAGCTACATTTGATGGTGGTGTGACGATAACATCACAATTTGTTGAAGGTGCTTGTGGATCAACAGTAAAAGAAATCAATCTCTTAACAGCACCCATTTTCAGATTGTTACCTGTTATTACTGCTTGACCTGCACTAACTACTTTACAACTAAATGGTGAACCTACAAATGATATATCAACGTATAACTTCAATCTTACGATATATATTATATCATGAAAAATAAGAAAAAAAGACTTCTTACCTGGTACAGGTTCTCCATTAAAGCGAACACTAAGACTATGTACTGCAGCTTCTTGGGGTTTAAAGTTAACTCTAAATTTTGCATTACCTTCACTTTGTACATAATTTGGTACATTTTTACCATTGACTGCGACTATGATTTCAAGATTTCCAGCACCTGCTTGACTGGCATTAACTGTAATAATATTAAATATTATAATTATTTACTTCATTATGATTTATTAATCATTGGTTAAAAATATATGTTGGATAACTTACTACTGAAAAAGACAGGTTTGCCCACAACACCACTATTTATGTCAGTTACTTTTACCTTGTCAGCATTATAAGCTTTTACAAGAAAAGGACTACCTTCAACATGGGATCCACCTAATTTTACTTCAACACTATGATCACCTGTATTCAATTTTATTTCATTATTATGTTTGTTATATAATACAGTTGTTATAATAAATTAAGTGCATTATTTTTTTCTACACAAATAACATACCAACATCTTTAGGTGTAAATCCAGCAGTATATGATCCATGACCACTCTGCTTAATGTGAACTAATAAGCTCTCTCTCGTGGGTGATAATACTTCTACTACAGGTGTTCCCAAAGATGAATCTGCTTCTATTGTAAATGATGCAACACGATTTACAGATACTTTTTCTAGACCATCTGTTATCAGTACTTTAGCTGTATCAATGACCTAATATTCGAAAAAATAAATAATAATATTCCATTTTACTATGACTACATATAATAAATCAATCATCATTTAATTATATACAAACAAAACTCACTTGACAGCTAAATGGACTTCCAGGTACATCTTCACCATTGAATCTTAAGTCAACTGTATGCACGATTGGTTCTCTCGGAGTAAACGATATTGCATATGTATGAGGACCTTGTGCTTGAGCAGAAGTTGGCACACGTCCTCCATTTACAGTAACTTCTAGATTCCCTGGTCCTGCTTGACTGGTTTCCACTGAAGTCAACGATTTCAATTAAACAGTTGTGTCAAATTATAAGAAACAATTAAATAGTAAATGCACAATGTATATACCTAAGAATGTAACAGGTGTACCAATAACACCTCGTTTAGCATCCTTCACTTTAATAGCAGTAACATCATATACTTTGCAACTGAAGGGACTGCCAGCCACTGGAATGTTTCTATAATTTACTGCTATTCTGTGTTCGCCTACTACTCTTGGTGTAAATGCCACGGTGCATGTTGTATCTTTGTTGTCAGTGACTTGAGCTGGTACGGCCTGTCCATTGGGCCCTATCAAGTCCGGCGGTTAGTTTTTTAATGCAATTTAGTTAGGCAACTACTAAGGTGGATCGCAAGAACACCAAAGATGAAATGTAATATTTGAATTTATCTTATTATTCTTATTTGTTAAAGTTATAAATTATGATAAGCCCATTATAAAAAAAGCATAATATATTTAAATGAGAGATTATAATTAATGTTAGTTATATGACCTATTACAAGTAAGAATAGATAATAAGAATATATGCTATGTATAGCTTCTCTTAGTTTATTTTTGCTAATTTTTTTGCTCTTTTTTTGTTCTCCTTTTTTCAAAATAAACTATCATTAAATTTTACATGCTCATTATCAAAGACAATTTAAATGTTATAGACTAATGAGATATTAACAATCTACTAAATAATAATCATTTTTGTATCTATTAAATTCCTCCCTTCAAAAAGCAAAATTCTTCCATTTATGATAATAAAATTAAATCATATTGGCACATTTATTATAGCACTATGTAAACAGATCAAAATCAATGGCTATATGGTCACAATTTAATTTTTAATAATTATTCGTATTAATGTATAGCACCACAAAAATGAATGGCTTGAACATATTAAATATATGTTCATAGATCTAACAATTGTGAGCATGTGATCAAAATATGTTAGTTATTATGTGCATAGCTATTCACAAGGATAAGTTCACAACTACTGATTTTATAGAATTCTAAAATGGTAACTAGTAATGCATAAGGAATATAAAAAGGAGGTGGCAATTGTACTACTCTTACGCAAAGATCTTCAGGAGATTGTAGTTAGGAACCCACCACCATATATTTCATGAAAGTCCAAGTATTAAAGTTAGAGTGAAATTAGTATATTTTTAGAGGTCTAGTAATGTCGTAGTCTGAAAGCTGGCCGACCTGTAACAAACAGAGAATTGCTCTCAAGCAAAAAATTAAGAGAGCATACTAAGACAGATCATTTTCTGTATAATATAACGCTATACTCTTTTAGAAAATCTTATTATAAACAAATTAGATATAAATAGGACATATAATAATATCGAGTAAAAATAATTACAGCTGGTTAATAAAATAGGTGGTGTTTTATATATATATATATATATATATATTCGACGATCAGTGATTAAAGCCTTGTAAAATTTACATTGCTTATTTGTAATATTACACATTTGTATTTAAAGATCAATCACAAGGTGCATAACATATACCATAATAATACAAGATCTTTGTGTAAAATCGTTGATTTTTGCTTATGCAAAACTTTTGATTGCTTATGCATCATTGTTATCAGTGATGAACACTTTCTATACTAGAAATGTACATGCTGACATAAAGTTAAACCATTAGTAAGAAGAGATAGGTGTAAGAAGGATATAAATATAAATATATATTTTACCTTCAACATTAACTTCTAAATCTTCCAAGCTACCGGCAACGTTACTGACGGTAAGATAGCTTTGCCTTCCTAAACCAGCACTGTTTAATGCCTGCCCACTTACGGTTACATGGCTATCGCCACCCACCCTCGTTATTATAGGACAGCCTGGTACAGTTCGTTTGTTGAAGGCTATATTAATAATATGTTCACATGCCTCAAAAGGCACAAAACTGACTGAGAAACGAGCATTGCCTTGCGGTGTAACTTGGGTGGGAATATTTTGACTACGAGCAGATATTGTAATTTCCAAATTTCCTTCACCAGCTTGACTTGCATCAACTATACAAAATATAATAATAAATAAATATTCTATTATTTCACAGAGATAAATGCAATATCGGTATTAATTTTACTCATTTTACTTACCAGTAAAATGTGTAGGTTGTCCAACACTACCTCTTGCAACAGGGCCAATTAATACTTTGTCTGCATTAAATGCTTTAGCTAAAAATGGTGTACCATTAACTGGATGACCATTATATTCAACACTAATTGAGTGTACACCTACATCTCTTGGTACAAATTCTGCTGTGAAGCCATTATTAATGTCACCAGTAACTTTAACTGGCAATTCTATATTTGGTCCTATAATACACAGAATAAAACATTGTATAAAAAAATTAAATATTATAATAATTAATATATTGCTATTATGTGAGTAGAAATGTAAGAATTTAAATATATATATATATATACATAACAAATAATTAACTTTTATTCATCCACAAAATTAGAAAGAAAATATTATATAACTAACCCCTTACGGAAACTGCAAGTTCAGCACTTCCACTTCCATCAACATCCATGTGAAAATTAGCTGGTTGATCTACAGGTATCAATTCTAAATGATTTAAATTTAATGTGACTCTACTCGTGTCAGACACATTACAAATAAATGGACATCCACGCACAGCTTCTCCATTAAATTTGATATCAATGTAATGTGGTTTAGCAATTTCAGGAGTAAAAGATACGAGGCAGCGTCCGCCGCCTACAACTTGAACATGATTTGGTACTTCTCCTTCATTTATAGATATTTCTAATTGACCTTCACCAGCTGCACTCGCATCCACTATAAAAAGATAAATTAGGAAGATATACTCATATAAATAAATACAAATTATTCTTTCTGTCATACCTCTAAATTGACAGGCATGACCAACAACAGCGCTAGGTACATCAGTGACTTGTATCAAACTGCTATTATAAACCTTGGCGACGAGAGGACCTGCCGGTAGCTTTTGTCCCGCGATGCTTATTTCTACAAGATGACTTCCGACTTCTGTTGGTGTAAATTCGACACGAAATTCTCCAGAACAACCAGATTCTTCTTCTATTCGTGCAGGTATATGTCGCTTTGAAGGTGCTACAATATTTTTCATAATATACGTATTACTAAAGAATAATAATAGAGACATACATATAGATTTAGAAAATTGATTTCACTTACTTAAAATTTGTACATCTATTTCGTTATTACTGAAGCCAAGTGCAGATAATTCAAATGATGCGGGACTACCAGCAGGTACCAATCTGACAGAATCACCAATAACTGACATCTTTGGTGCTGGCATGATTGTTACTCGCCAAGATGATCCTAAGATTATAATATCACCGTATTAGAGAAAAGTTGACACATGAATTATTAAATAAAATATAAATTATATTATAAATGAATTTGTTAAGTTAAGTATCTCAATATTGTCTATATATTACTAAATAATGTTAATACAAAACTGGATAACACTATAGATTATGTACAACTTTTCGATTAATAAAATTAATAATAATAATTAAGAATTTTCAAGAGGTATTTTAATGATGATTCATTATTCATAAATATTGATTATTATTTTCTTCATTATTTCTATTAAATACAATAATGTACAATAATAATATTTGAAAGAGTATAAAGTCAACGTTCTGCCCGCGCAATTCCCCTTTTTCGTGTCAAATTCCAATTTCCCGGAAGTGCAACGTAACACCAATAAGGAGATTTTCTAACCCTCCTGTCAAATGTAAGTTTATTTTATTTTCGATAAAGATTTAAAAAAAAAAAAAAAAAAAGAAGATGTAACATCACCAAAGACGGTATTGAACGGAAGTGGGAGAAACGAGTTCGTTTGATGCGATTATAAGAAGAAAGAAGAGAGAAGGTAAGAAAAGAATGCGACCTAACGGACGTAGTATGTATAAGCACTAAACTCATTTTGAAACTCATCGTTGGAATTACCTTATGATCACCTGTAGCTCGACGATGAGAATCCTGAAATGCACTAAAAAGAAAAAGCCCTAAAGAAAAAGAGATTAAAAAAGAAAACAGAGAGAGAGAGAGAGAGAGAGAGAGAGAGAGAGAGAGAGACAAAAAGGAAAAAAGAAATAATTTATCTAGCAATTCGAATTGGGAATTGCGCAAAACAGAGTATTAATCTTAAAATAAGAAACGACGTAAGACTTTTCATTAAAGACGAGAGGGTACTGATTTAACACCTCACAAACAACACACACACACACATTAACAACACATATTGACGTGTATCCTGATGCGGTGTTCGTTTCTTTCATATAGAATTGGTTGAACTGTTTAATTTTGTTTTCTCTTTTTTTTAAATTTACTTTAATTATTATTGTGTGTTTAACGATGCTCGACGTTACGGCCAAACGGCGAACGATTGAAAAGCAAGCGAGCAAGTAAGCTCGCCTCTCATCGCGAAAAATTTCGTAGGACGATGAACGTGGAACGATCGAGAAAAGCCGTACACACGATGATGATGGTAACGACGACGACGACGACGACGACAATGATGATGAGGACGAGGACGAGGACGACGACGTAACTAAGGTGGAACGTAAGATACGCAGGTTGTGTATGAAAAAAAAGAGAAGGAGAGAGAAGAGAGAGAGAGAGAGAGAGAGAGAGAATAAAGAAACGTCAGCGAATCGCGCGATTCACGACGGACTCAACCGAATCAAAAGACGAGAATACGAGACGGGACGAGAATCAATGTTCCTGCTACTCTCTCGACTCTGTTGAGCTGCTGTATTGCTGTTCTCCTGCTTCTTAGTATACCCGGCACTTGGCTCCAAAACCAGGGGCGTACGCATTATAGTTTCCATGTCGTTCTATGTTCTTACGCGTTCGAAACTCCCGTCTTTTCTTCCCACCACTGCTGTTACTACACTAATACTACTTTATCTTTCCTGCATACTTTTAACGCCAACAAGCATTTATTTCTTACATATACATGTATTGCAACGGGTGTGAGACAACTACAGTTACTTGCTAAATGTAGGATGATGCATTTTAGGAATAATGCGAATTAATCCACCCTTTCAATCTATTATTAAAGTTACTTCTTTCTCTTTTCTTTTATCTATTTTGAAAAAACGCGCCATTAATTAAAGTCAAATGAACTTTTAAATTAAATTTATATTCCGAGAGTAATGAAAATATTTTAATATCCTAGCGTAATTTCGATAATTATTCTTTTTATTTTAAATACGTTTATTTGAAAAAACATTAAGTAAAGTTTGAAAAATTGTATTTCTGTTGATTATTAATTATGCGGGAATTTAGTCAAATCAGTTACTTCATTTGATTTCTCGTATTTAAATCATACGTCGAGAATCGATTGTAAATCTTATCGATTAGTAAAATGGCGGAATCTTTTTTAAAGCGTTTATTATACATGTAGTTATTTAATTATCCTAATAACAAATCTATTCATTAACATAAGAGTGAAAATATCATTTAAAAAGAAAGGAAATATATGCCTTGAATATATAATATATCTTTTATATCTGTTCAATGAAGCTTGTTGTTTTTCATAATGTTCTATTATGTATGTATCAGTATGTATCTATTATTTTAGACATATTATAATAAAACTAATAACTTCATATAAATAAAGAAACAAGTGTGAGGAATGAAAATTAAAGATAAAAACGAATTCTCGGTACGGTAATGAACTCTCATTTTGTTTTCTCTTATTCGCTTGTGCATTTACACATAAAGTACATATACAAAAAAAATATACATGCATACAAGCATATGCAAAAGATATTTGATATGCGTATTTCAATACTTTAAGGTCGCCCGCAAATAGAAACCCTCGTTCGTGATGCGGATCTTTCGACATAAAGAAAAAAAAGAAAAAAATACAGTACTACGAGACAGACATTGGTGATCGATTTCACGTGACGAGATCGGCTAAGAATGGAAAGGAAACCGTTGTTTTGTATGAGAATGCAAATCGTCAAGTCAGCATGGAGATGTTGCTTTTTTCGCGACCTGATAATTATTCTACGAGAAATTCTTACGAATCAAATTCAATCGATGTCAATAGGTGTTTACGAATGATCAAGTATATAAATGATTGCTTTGATAGTGGAAATTTTAAATTTATTATTAGCTACGATTTTTTGTACACACTATTTAAAACTTAGAAAAGTTAATCTCAATCTAGCAATGAATTCTTCATCGATTTATTTTCTTTATACACAATATTAGACTTATGTAATTTATATTATTGTAATTATTTCAATTCCAGTAATATAGAAGATTCTATATAAGATAAACCACACAATCCATTCTTAGAGATGCTTATGGACGATATTTGTCAACGGGGAATTTACAATTCGTATTTCTCTAATGTAACAACATGTTTATTAAAAGCCATTTCGTTTTAACGAGAACCAATTGATCTTCAATTGAACTTCACGTTTACGTAAGATATTTTGTTATATTTCGTTTCATTAAGGAGAATCATAATAATAATTTTAACAACAAAATCTATGTAATGAAACTAATCGCGACATCTATGTACCGAGTGTTTAACTTTAATTCGCTAATTATAAGAACGATAGTGTTAAACAACGCTAAATATTGCAACTTTAAGAAATATCGACTAAATGAGAATTATTAAATTACAGAAAGAAATAAGACGAAGTATTTATTTTTAAATAATTATTAAAATAGTCGTATAATATAAAAGTATGATCTATGTTTAAATCAAAATTTAAGTCAAAGTAAACGAAAAGGGTATTACATCGAAGTAGAAATACGAGAGAAAGATAGGTGATAAGCTCTTTAGTATGGTAATAAGCGCATTCCATGTATCACAAGGCTGTAAGAATTATTCTATAGGGTGTCACGAAGAAAAAAAAGTGGACATAGATATTTCATCTTCAATAAATGATAGCGATTTTGTTAATGTTCGCTTTAGCAAAAGAACAGTAAATAATAAGAGAATAGAAAATAAATATAAAAAAAAGAAATATGTAAGTTTGATTATACGAGGAATAAGGATTTATATCATTAATACCATTTCAAATAAAAGAAAACTTTTACGATTAGGTAACGCTCTGTTTGTAATCATTAATAACAATCTAAATGAAAACTTTTAATTGACATGTATCTCGTATATCTTAATACTTAAACAAGATAATTCTTTATTTTCACATTTCTATTTTAATATCAATAAAAAAGAAAGAAAGACTATCTAGTATTTAATCCTGTAATTAAATATCAAGCTGATTTTTCCAAGGCGAGTTACAAAGTGTTATGACGTGTTAATATATCGAAGTTGTTTAGATATACGTAGGTAGAAGTTGAATCCCTTCGTACGCAACCAAATACGCCTATATATACTGTGGCACTACTTTCATAGTTTAATACACCCACGCTTTTATAGATTTGGATTGTTTTCAAACGTTTATCAAGATTTAAATAAATTATTACAATTGATCATTCACGAGCTGAAGCACGACACACTATTTTTAACATTTTCTTTTTCAAAATGTTCTTTTATAGAATTACTTGAACAATAATTAACATCAAAATATAAATTTTCTTAATAATATTATGCTTAACAACAATATTTATGACAGAATTAATTGTTTTTCTCATCTATCTAAAGTTAAACATTAAAACTAAAACTTTGATAACATAGAAGACATCTACGTAGCGTAACGAATAACGTACCTAACGCGGTAACCACTGTAAAGAATGCATTTCTTTATATGGCATCTATATGTATATAATATTCTTCACAATCTATCTAGTGGCGTAACGCATATACTTTAACGTTCCTATTCATGGTCACCGGTTTTACCGTTAAAATGCGACATTTCCGTTCATTGCTAAGATATAAATATGAGGGTTTCCTTTTATAGATATGATAGTTCTCAAAAAGGAACTATTTCGAATGTACTCAATTTTACAAAAGAAATTAACTCGAGCAACCTTTCGTGAGTAGTCACGTATTTATACGGCTGTTATGCCGATCAAGGTGCATAATGCAGTAATCTTAAATGGCGTGGGAGATGTAGATAGATCATAATAACGCCTAAGAAAGCAATCGTTAAAAACATTGTCTTTATACAAAAAGGAAACGTAATATGTATATAAAAAAAAGAAAATAAAAAAAGCCAAAACGAGAACAAGATAAAAAAGGAAATAAAAATAAATAATGATGATGATGATGATGATAAAGAAACCGATGAACGTGTGTATCGTGTATTTGGGTCAGTGGCACAACACGTGAATGCGTGAAATCGTAAGTCAATGACCTGATCGATGACCTGTTGACTTAGAGAGGGTACATTACTTACGAACGAGAAAGAATCTAACCAATGTTCACGGAAGTAAATATGTGTAGTATGTATATGCGAATGGAAGCCAACTTTGGTAATAAACCATAGAGAAAAGAACATCTTTTTCGTTCTCGACGTTGCATTATAGTAAATAAATGATACACTTTAAAATAAATAATAAATTGTTACTAATTGAATTTTCTTTTTTTTCTTTGCCGACGAATATAGAAATTAGTTTCGGTTGTCGTTGTATTACATTATATTATAATGATGTATATGTCACAAGTATTATGATAGTGCTTGAAGAATGAACGGCAACGGTATAAAGCCAGAGTGAAAGTTTCTGGCTATAATAGAAATGGCAATTTTTAATGTTTACAGACTATCGAGTTCCTGCTAAGAGTATAGGCCGTTTTAATAAACTTTTCAAATATTTTTTTAAGTATATGAAGTTTACATAAACACGCTCTGTACGAATATATATATTTTTTTTATTATTACAGATTCTTGTATAAATGAATTATTATTTATGTTATAGCAAAATGAAAAAACTCAATCGTTAAAATGATTACTTTTAATGATGAAGTTAAAGTTAATATTGAAGAATTTAATGATATTTATCAAACTTTTATTGCGTTCGATCAAACGACGCTGGTTTTCCTACTTTTCAACCTGTGACGGTACTACCGAGTGCCATGCATTCCATTTGAATCGCGTACAACTAAGTATGCATGCATGCACGAGATATATGCATATGCATGTAAACTGTATATTTAAATGCAAAGTAATTCGTTCAGCTTTCAATTGCGTTCCTTTTTTTAATGAATAATGTCATTAACGAATACGATGATGATGATGATGATGATGATTGCGACAATGCTTCATTATTTTCTTCATATCTTTTGTTAGACCAAAATTAAAATGATATTTAGAATGAAAACTTACCGGGTACGACTTCCCCATTGAATGTCATTTCAACCAAATGTGTTACAGCCTCGTGAGGTACGAATGATGCCAAGAAACGTTGACTACCTAGCGCTCTAACAAAACTCGTAACATGTCCACCGTTTACCAAAATTTCTAAATTTCCAGAACCAGCTCTCGAACCATCAACTGTAACAATATTCTACATTTAATACCATAGTATGTAAGTATAATTAGGATAAGTTATACAGAAAGTTGCCAACATTTCATTCTATGAGTTGGTAATTTTTTGTTATTTTGAGAATTGGTAAATCATTGCATAGCTAAGCAAAATTATAGATGATAATAATAATAATAATAATACATACTTTCGAATTCAACTGGTTCGTTGACCACCCCATTTGGTATATGACCAACTTGTATAGCTCTTGCATTGTAAGCTTGTGACCTAAAATTAATACAAACGTTGTGATGTATAAAAAAAAATGTTTGTATCCAATATTTATGAATCAATGTACCAACCTAAATGGCGATCCTTTAATGTGTTGTCCATTTAGCAAAATTTGTATAATATGTTCACCGACTTCTTCAGCAGTTATCGTATACGTTAAACCACGAAGAATTGATTTCTGAATGGGTATGGGTTTACCATTTGGACCTACAGGGTGAATAAAAATATTACATAATTTATGAAATTGATTTAATAGGGATTTTATAAACAATTATATTTACCAGTAACGTTAACAGAAACTTTATTGGGATCTATACTCGGATCAATGGTGAAAGTCGTTGGCCTATGAACAGGCAACATTTCAAGAGCACTCCCAGTAACAAGGGATGAATTTTTCATTTGCGTTGATACGTAAGTACCATTATTGAGATATCGATCATGCGTGGTAGAATCAGTAGTATCGACGCTTTTATAATAATTATTAGTTTTATTTTTAAGAATACCATGTGTTTGCGTACGATTACTTTGAATTTCACTTGTGAATTTTTCTGTATTCGTTATATTTTGTGTTGTATTTTTCGTACTGTAAACTTGATGGCTATTTTTATAATCATTACTAGTAAGATCTTGAGTACTTGTTTTATGTTCAGAAATCGGTGAGCTATTAGCAAGATTTGCAAGAGATTCTAAACTACCATAAGATAGCAAAGATTTTGTTTTGGCTATGGCGTCCCAAGAATCTCGACGAGAAGTACCACCCACCATAGACGATACTCTTACGTTACTGCTTGTATCAACGACACTATTATCCGTGAAACTTCTTCCGTTATAACCGGTTTCTTTATCACTTATTCTTGGACTAAAACTTCTATTGACAGGACTTTGCGTGGCACTACGAAACATAGGACTACGATTGGGCGATCGAGATCTATTCAATGAACCAGTTTGATAAATGTCTCTTGATTCCTTGATAGTCGGTGAATTCTGTGATCCTGGAGATGCTGGACTTGGATTTGGTGAACGAGATCTGGTTAAAGTGCTGGATGCATAAATGTCTTTAGATTCCTTTATTAAACTTGGAGTTTGAGTTCCTGGTGATTTTGAATGATTGTATGTCGTTGACGAATACGTTTCTTTCGTTTCTTTGATCATCGAGGGACTATGAACGCTTCTGGATACAGGACTTTGATTAAGATTAGGAGAACGCGAATGATTCAGAGAACTTGTTTTATGATACGTTGATGTTTCGCTTGTATAATTGTTGGAACTTTTATATGTGGATGAATGTTGTTGAACGGGTGAGTAATCAGTTACATTTTGTGTTGGGCTAGCTGATTTATACGTCGAAGTGGAATAAATCTTTTGTACAGGACTGCCACGAGTTGGCGTTGTTGAAATATTTAATCCATTCATACGTCTTTCAAGGGAAGATACTTTTGATCGTTCTAAACTCGATGTTGATTCTTTCGATCTTCTCGAACCTTTCTGAGTACCAACCCTTATTGAAAATGGAGAACCTCTGACGTCTGATCCATTGAAGTAAACATAGACTCTGTATTTTCCAGCATCAGAAGGAACGAAAGACACATGGTATTGCATATGTCCAATATCTTCCATTCTATAGGAAATGGATTGCTTATCGTGTACTATATCTATGATTACATCGCCAAGACCTCCTGTTCCTCTTGCATCAACGATAAAGGAAAATGGTTGACCTGGCATAGCACCATCTGTATCGAGTAACTGTAAAAGATAATTATAACAAAATATTAATATTAAATAAAATGTATTTACGTAATAAGAATGAATTAATATATACCTTAATCCCATTAGGGTCAAAAACGAAACAAGTAAATGGACCACCTTGTATATGATTTCCATTATGTGTTATCGCTATACTCCATTCACCTGTTTCATCTGGTTGAAACGTTGCTGTATGTACCCCATCATTTTTTTTGACGGGACATGCCAATGGTCTTTCTGTCGGTGACCATGCAGTAACATCAATCCCATCGTGACTAGTTCCTAGAATAAATATTTTAATATTCGTCATTATATAGATAAAGCATAATCTTTGAAGTTCTCTGATCAACTCACCATAACTATTGACTAGAACCTCGACGATAGATCCAATTGCACAAGGATCCATACCGGGTGATTTGATTTTGGTCAAGGCAGGCAAAACTCGGAAGTAATAGGGACATCCACTGAGTAATTCTCCGTCGTTGTACACCATTAACTATAAAAATTAATTTATTTCTAATATATTATAAATAATTCGAATTTTTATTATATATATATATATATATATATATATATATATATATATATATATATATATATATATATATACCTTATGCATTCCAACTTCAGTAGGTACAAAAGTCCCTTTTCCATGTACGCCATTCCAAGTTAATCTACACTCGACTCGTCCACTGGGACTTATGACTTCACCTCTAACATCTCGTGTATTAACTTCTTTGGTAAGCATCTCTAGTTTGAAGTGTGCCTATGAACAACGGTGGTTCAATAATTAGACACTTTAAACAATATAGAAAGACTTCCCATTGTGTCCAATGGAACGTATCATCTAAACAATAGTCTATAAAACTATTGAAATAGTCAAATATTAAAATAACTTGAAGGAAGTACAATTGACAAATAATAACTCGACCTACTGCCTGTTGTACTCTAGCGGATGTACTATCTATATGAACAGTAATTTGTTCGCTTGCTTGAGGGCGAGGTTTCACCCATTGAAAATACGCCGCATACGCCATAACGCCCAAATTTTCGACGTTCTGATCTGCCATATCTTTTGCTTTTAAAATGGGTTCCACGCCCAGTTTTTTACCACCATCGATACCTTCAACAAACATACAAACGAATGTTACATGACTCGTTTATACCGATAGATAGATTTATCTAATATTATGGAAATACCCATTTGCAAATTGTGTTCCCAAGCTGAAGGATCGGTGTGAAGTTTTTCGTAGGGTGGAGCAGGTCCACCTAAATTTCTAACGATACCGCACAATGCTCTGCCATCGTTCCAATCGGTCTGGAAAAAAAAATCAAACAAACAAACAAAAAATTAAATAAACAGAGATATTTTTATTTGATTAATTTATTGTTTATAATTTACCGTAAAATTTCGTATTGGTGCTTGAGGTAAACGTGAGTTAACCCATCGCAAAGTAGCATGGAAACCTGGTGATCCTTCTTTCATGAAGTACGACAAGTAGGTCATTCCCGAGAGTTCGTCTAAATATGGAGATGCAAGGTATTCTGGTTCCAACACCATAGGTATATCGAATTCTCGTTTCGATATTTCCATCGCTTTTTGGCAATTGTAAACACTATATTATAAGAAACATAATAGAATGAATGTTTAAAGGAAGTTTAACAAATGTGGAGTATAATGAAGGACGCGTCAATTAAAAATAATCGTACTTGTCATCCTGATCTAGTTGACGCCAATGTGGGAACAATCCAGGCTTGCAATAATCTAAAAGTGCACTTAAATATATCCCAGAATTCCAATCGGTTGTAAAATTGTTAACTCTGCATTCTGGTAAAACAGCCTAAAAGTTAATAACATATGTTAATTATAAAAAAAAAAAAAAAATACACATACAAATATCAAATGATTTTGTCTCATCATAAAATAATATTATCGTTCGAGTTCGAGATCAAGGTATTATATTTTTGTTGTAGATTATACTCGTTCTGCATCAAGGTCTTCCATGCAATTACGTATACTGACCTTGAGCCATGCAAGCATCAGCTTCTTTGGAGGGAACTTGGACTTGCCTATTTGGTATCTCACAATAAGCGACCATATCAGGCCAAGAATAAGTTTCAAATTTCCATTGACGATGTCGACATTTCCTGAAAGGAAATTATTGTTATTATTATTATTATTATATTTATAATCGTTACACACAACATATATCCGAAAATCATATTATTTATAATTTTAATAATTAATTGTTACGTATTAAATTATTTAATAATTGAAAGAATTCGTGGGAACAAATTTAATACCTACACATACACGTACACAATTGTTCTATTGCGATTCTAAAATAGAAAATAAGTAAAATGTTTATTGCTTCCATTTAATTTTAATGTCGATATTAAAAAAATTTAACGTTACCGTGTTGTTTGATATTTTTGTATTAGTGTCGTATCACGCGGTTTAATTGGTCTACAAATTGTCGAGTAATTATATCTCTAATTACTAATTTGTCTTTAATAATAGAAGACCATAACCGCGCGTTACGGAGAATAATATAGAAGTAATTACGCGTATAGTATTTTATAAAATCATGATCCATTTAATGAACGTAAAATGAAGGCAAAAATTTCGATATTATTCTATTTAATTAATTGAACTAATTGTATAAATGTTCTTTCGAATTTATCAGCTTATCACTGTTACATCTATTTAAAAGAATTAAATTGATCGGTACCATACACACACACACACACACACGCGCACACACGTAGTATACATACAATAATAATGGCTTTCAGCAACCTCGTGGGCGCCGGTACAACACAAGAAAGGCAACGACCTCGAGCGTCGATTTGCAACGCGTGACGTAACGATACAAGAGACCTGCACTCATTGAAAATGAGGACGGGGTCCCATAAATACCATCATATCAAATCATTCCTTCGATCGAGAAAGAAAATCAAGAAAAGTTGTATCTAATAAGTGCAAAGTGTTGGTATCGAAAACGGTACCAAAGTATTTAGATATCAAAATGGTAACACATCGATTGTATTTCAAAAGTATTATGATAACTATTTATAAAGTACTTTTAAATAATACAGGCATCTCATAAAAGACCGATTGTTCTAACAATTATCCGTAACATCGCATGTTGTTATGTATTTATCATGTAAAAATGATAAATACAAGTTTCATTGAATTCGTTTGATGTGAATTAATACAAGTTTAATGTAATCAATCATGTATACTAACTGCTCTTCCTTTCGTTTAGCATTATGTTAGTGATTGTTCATTCGTAATCTATTCTAAAATTGTTTAGAATTCAAAGGGGATGCATGTATCACAGAGAAAATTCATTAAAAGAGAAAGAGAGACGAAAACATGTGTACAATTGTAAGAACAGAACAACAGAGGAAGAAGTCGAGCTCACGGCCGAGGTCAATACCTCATTCTCTTGAGCGTTACGTGAAACAACGACGACTAATTAGTTAAAAAGCAAGAGCACGTTGCTTTCTAACATGTTTTTCTAGGCACGAGCCTTATCTCTCGATCGATAAATTCAAACAATGATATATTGTCTGTGTGTCAATTAGTAAATATATAGAAAGTGTTTTTTTTTTACCGAAAAACTTATATAACAAGAACATTCATTTCAATTCACACCAATTTTGTTAAAGAAATTTCACATTTTTGTTGTTGTTGTTGTTGTTGTTGTTCGTTATTCTTTACAATTAAAATGCTTTATTCTATACTCGATAAATTGTTTTATCATGCTAATGCTACCAATAATCTTCCAGAATGATATTTTGTAAAATTAATTGTAATTCTAATTGTAAATGTAAATTAATAGCAAATTATAGAATTGTTATTTTTTCTGTTAACTTTCCCTACGTTACAGTCAAATACGAAGGATGTTTTCTCTTTAATTGTTTTTTTCTTGAATTTATTATAAACTTTTACTGATTAGTTAATTAGGGTATTTCTCTCTATACTTTCATTGGATATTTTCCTATTGTTAATTATTTTTTGTTGAAGCATAATGGAAAGAAAGGAAAATAACGTTACCGATATTGACGAGTTTAACGCCATCCGCCTCTATGGCCTGTAAAGCCGTCGAAACATTTTCAAGATGATGATGCTGATTCGCCGGCCTTGGATTCCATCGTGGTAAACGTCTTTTAGTAAGAACTTCAACGAGAACACAAAGACGTGTACCATCTCTAAAATCTTCGGCGAGATCCAAAACAGGACCGCCACTTACATCGGCAGCATGCTTTAAGTGCTCGTTCACCCAATTTCTAAATGTATTCGCTTGAATCTCAACCCACAAGTCCTCATGACCTTTAATTGGCATGCCCTTCGCGGCTGTGCCCTCCGCTGATCGAGCTACCAGGCCCACTAGTTGTTCTGGTCGTAACTGCTCGGTCGACTGCATTCTTATTCCTTCAAGGAGACAATATTGTCTCGTTACTTACTCTTCATTATTTATATTAATTAAAGTAGGTTTAATTCTATTTAAATCTTCTTCTTCAATTATTTCTTTTTTTTTTTTGGTGGTTCAAAAAGTCATTTCAAATAATGACATTAATTGATGCAAATCGGCGAATAACAACATGTGAGATCGATGAGAGGCGTTAAATTTATCGAATTCAACTATTTATGACCACTTGAAAGGTTTAGGTTTAACCTCGAAACAAAAATTATCTTTATTTTTACAAAAGAAAAACGCAACGACTTTCCGAACCACCTAATAGTATTAGGTCTACCGGAAAGTTCTGTTCATTTTTAAAATAAAACAAAAGTAATCAATCTTTAATTGACTAATATTTATCAATTATCCTTAGAGACGAAAAATTGAAACGGTGTTTGTCAAAATGGACAGAACTTTTCGATAAATCTAATTTGTATTATTAAATGTATGGCTGTGGTAATTGCCAAAAAAATGAACTATGATTTATATATTATAAATATAAATAATAAAATATACATATGCATGTAATTCCTAAATTAAAAAAAAAGTAAATGTATATTGTATCGATTTTTCGATTCTAAATTTTGATATTATAACGATTTCAAATCGCAGAATGACCTAGTCTTGATGATTATTTTTAAAACATGCTACGCAAGAGAACGCAGGAAGTTACGATGAAAGGCAAACGTTTCCAACGACATTTAAAATCATTCCAATAGAATAAAAGAACAAATGAAAGAGAAATAGAGAGAGAGAATCGTAAGGTAGTTTGTAATAAATGAGACATGACATTTTTAATTTGCAACGTGAATATAACTATTTACTTAGTTTAGAAATGACAAAATGTGACATCATCAATGTTAAGCTTGAAACCTCGTTTGTCCGGCGGCCACGCTTACGTCATCACGCAAAAATTGTATCCACATAATACGAGTGTTTGACGTTATAAAAAAAAAACACAAAAAAAAAAAAGAAAAAAAACGAACAAGACATAACCTTTTTTTTCTGTTTGTTTGTTTGTTTTTTTTTTTTACTTTTACCGGTTCATGCTTTTCTTCCAGAGAAGAAGTAGAAGAGATGACGCTGTTGTTGATGGAATTTTTGATCAAAAATATAGATAAAAGGATGAACCGAACGTGAGAATTTGCATGCACTATTGCTGCATACAACACAGACGACGACGAATAATACCCGTCTCTTATTATATACTCGACTTTCACTCACGATGTCTAATGAAATTTACGACTACTACAATTCGTATAAGATTTGTTTTTTATGATTTTTGATATTGTTTTTTAACTGATGTCGAATTTTGCATAATTTAAAGTGATTGATATTATTCGATTATATATACATCAAATATACGTATATATACTACGAAACTCTTTTACGAAGTACTACGTAAAACAATAGATGACGAATGACAGAATGCAACTGTAATGATTAATTAATGTAATCAAGTATATGAGAAATACGTTAGTCACTTGAGTATTTATTTATGAATTTTCAAAGTGTCTTAAATTATTCTTATGTTTGTTAAATAATCCAGACGAAAAGTAATGAAATATGTGATTCTAACGAATGTAATCTATTGCAATGTATTATTAATTAGAAAGTAGTAACTAAAATAGTTTAAACAGGTATTTTAATTGTTATGAAAATAATGTGATTTACGTTAATGACACGATATATTCACAATAAACACAAAACAACTACACAAAACATACGATCAATTAAAATTTCATTTCAATAAATATTCAGTATGCATTATGCATTTATATAAAAGAATAAGTGACGAAAGGATATCTTTAAGAGAAATCATTTATAAAAAGAAACATAATTATTTGTTCTATACAGTAATACGGTACTACTGACACCCACAAATACGCACAAAATCATTGCAATATTATATCATATATTTACGTTAAAGTTGATCCTTCGATTAAATATTTCGTGTTATTGTCGATTATTAAAAGTCGTTATTCGAAAATGAGACACACGACGACAACGCCGTAGATATTTTCATTGATCGTTAACAAAATCGTTGTGATGACAAAATCAAAAAAAAAAAAAAAGAAAAAATCAAAAAACCCGGCACCGTTTAAAACAATCTTCTTGCTTGAGTTACTTTTATTTTTGTTGTTTTCTTAAAAAAAAAAAGATCGATAATCGATATGATTATTAGGTTTAATCGGAATCGATGTTGATTTCGTTGATTGTAGTAAAACGATCGAGAAACGCCATTTTTGGCATCTAGATCGCAACGAACGTCGTCGACGAACACCTTCGACGTGCGTGAGCTCACTGAAAACCAACGTAAAAAGAGACCCCTCCTCACGTCCCTTTACCTTCTTTCGTTAGATAGATACCATCGGCATTCTGGGAGCGTAAAACTGACATGGACGTTCCTAGAAAATATGTTACCTCATTCTCCCGTTTATTTAATTATTCATTTATTATTAATCAATTTTATTTCCTTACTAATTTTGAAAAGAACAGTAAAAAAAAAGCAATACATACATATATCTTGAATTATTGGATTTGAAAGGTATTTGTCATTTCGTGTAATTTTTTTTTTTTAAATAAAAATAAAAATAAAAAATAATAGAAGAACTTTCAGCAATGAGATTAACTGCTTGATTCAATATAACACTATTATTACATTATTAAATTTCTTCTGGTATGAAAAATGACGTGAAGATTTTCATGATTTTATTTTTCTCCTTCTTATTATTATTTTAAATAAATCTTATGCTTTTTTTTTGTACTTAACGATAAATATTTATTTAAAAGAAAATGACATTTCGAAATACGTCACTGAAGACTTACCGTTCGTAAACGAACAAATCATTCCGCAAGGTGGTGGCACCTGTCAGATCACTGATATTTGGGTTGCATAGATTAAGGCGTTTTAAAATATACAAGGACAGTATGAATAATATAAAAATTATTAATACATGTAAAATATTATTTTCCTAAACAGGGTTATAAAACAAAGAGTCAAATATTTTAAAAGCTTATAATGAGAACAAAATGTTTAATTATAATATGGGTCCTATTATAATCAATACTATCAATGTAAATTAATTTTTATTATTTATGAGCATTTAAATATCATCTTTTGGTAATATTGTGAATGCACAAAGAGAAACGTAAAAAAATAAAAAATCTTTAGTAGAAAAAATTAATTCACATCGATAGGATCTTCCATGTTAATTAAATATTTTTTACGCATCTTGATAATTATCATAAATATTAAAAATACCCAACTCTTGTTTTTTTCCATCCTATATATAACATATACATTTTTAATATTGCTAACGAATAATAATTAAAGAAACTTATTATCGATATAATTATATTTCGTAATTGATGTGTTAGAAGAGGAGATTTCAACGCTCGCATAAAAGATGTTATTTCTTGATCAAGCATCGATGTCTCCGTACGATTATCAAATCAAAAGTCAAACACAATCAAAGTCGATGTTTTTATTTGTTAAATCTAATTTAAGAGTATTATAATGTAATTACTCGTTTTTTTTTTATCGTACTGCATGTTTAAAGTATTCAGAAAACATACATGTAATTTTTATTGGAATAAAAATATATTTAATTAAACGGTCTTAATTCCCGTACAGTCGCTGAGTATATTTTTTATTTGTTTGTTTTTTTTTTTTCAATTTTATTGTAATAAAAATACATTTGTAATTTATTTACATCGAAATTTGTCCATAAACAAAATTATTGCGCAATACAAAGAGCATGCTTTAAGAGAAACAACCAAATTTTTGTAATTCAGTTTTATAAAATGATAAACATCGTTATAAATACCTATATATATATATATAATTTTACTTGTTAATAAACTAAATCAAAGACTAGAAAATATAATATCTTATTTTACACATTACTATCCAATAGAAAGTAATGCAATAAGTGTAACTACGAGACTTTTTCTTATTATAAGGCAAAAATGATGATTCGTAGTTATGTTATGTTCTACAGCAGGGGTGGTCGGCAATCTTTTGAATTGGATGAGCCAAAAATTACAATTTACAAAATTTCAAAGTTTTTCAAGAGCCACCAAATTTTTTCTTGCCAACAATAAATAGTACACTTATAAATAAAGTTTTTTGATACAATAAAAAAGAACTAATCTATTTATTCATCGGTGCCTAATCCTCGATAATTTAAAGAGCCGCAGTTTCACATCCAAAGAGCCGCATGTTGCCCATCCCCTGTTCTACAATTTTTAATCATTATCTAATAACAGGAATATTTACAGAAACAGCTACTAATACTGTGTTTCAAATTTTTGTTTATATTATAATGTGATATTTTGTATTATATTAAATTTGTGTGTTTTCATCAATACTCTTATTTGAATATAACTACAATTGTTTTGCTCTTTCTTTTTTTTTTTGCAAAAATTATATTGTTCGTTAACACATTGAATGCTAGATTAAATTGTACATGACTTGCCCATGGGGAGTCTACTAAGAAAAATCACGACATAAAATGAAAGAAATGTTAAGAAAAACTCGAATTATGTGTTTATAGTTATTTTCATTTCATCTGTCACTGGTGATCCCCTGTAGCACCATAAACAAATTTACAATTAGAACTGATCATTAATAATGGCATTCAATATGTTACATTTATATTTTGTGTTTGTACAAAACTGTGTGTATATATTACCATGAAAAATTTCAATTGGAGAATGTCGAGATTCACATGATTACTTGTCAACAAATACTATTGTATATATATATATATTGATAAAAAATCAAATATTTGAGCTTACTCTTATACATTTAATATTTCTCCAATTTCGATCTTTCATGGTGGTAACATATACATACATAAAAATGTAATAATATTTTTCTACTCTGTCTATATTATTTTCATTTATCATAAATTTTTCAATATACTAATGGATATACAATACTTGTAAAATTAATGAGTTAATGATTCAACTAAATTAGATCTTTTTCCATATCATCTACTATTTCAGATATATCAGATTGTAAAAGTATACATTAACTATTTCACTTAATTACATTATTACCAAAAGTATACTGTACATTGCTTTACATATGTTACATATCAATTTATATATATATATATATAATCTATCCATAATAATATATTTAAAAATGATATATGTTAATTGTGTGAAATTGTATAACAAGACAGATATAGCTTATTATTGTCATAAATGTTTAGTTAACAATTTGACTAAAATTGAAATCAATCTATTTCCTGTGTAAGAAGAAATGATGTGTCATATATATAGAAATATTTTTGTTTAAATAATACAATAAAATAATATACTTATAAAAAATTATAATTACACTGAGTTAGTAGTCTTATGTTTTACGTCATTTTTTCCTTTTTTTTTTTTTTGTTAACCTCTTGCGATGGCAAGAAATTCACGGTTACGCGTCTCAGAATGATCGAATGCGAATCATTTCGTGGTATGGTCAGGCAGTGTTCAGATGGTTCCAGAAGAGAATATAAAGATCAAATTACACTGATGGTAAAATTACATATGTAATATGAACACTTAATTAATTTATTTATTAATAATTTTGCAGAGTGTGATATTTTTCAAAAATCATCAATGTATCTTTCTTTTTACAATAATCGCCTGATGATGATGATGATGATGATGTGTTAAACACATCGTTGACGTTCCGAGAACAGAAACATTTCGACATTCCATCGCAAGAGGTTAATCAAATTTTTTATGAACAAATTATGCAATATTGTACATTTTTTTATTGATTAAAATTTCATTTTTTTTTTTTTTTGATAAAATATAAAAACGAACAAATTTCGCGCATTAGAAGAATACTACTTTGATTATCATATTGCCATTATTTATATTATTAAAACTTCATTTATTTGTTCTTTTATATGTTCTTCTCGTTACCAAATGCACAATTTAGTTGTAATCTTCAAGAAATTTATATATTTAGTTTTTTTTTCATGAAAAAGACTAAATTAGTTGTTAAAATAGATATTGATCAAGAGAACATTATAAGCATTATTGTCTCATACAACAGTTCTTACTGTATTAATATATAGTTAATAGAAAAATGAAATATTGGAAATTTTTTTTTTAAATATACAAGAGTTTATCTGAATTACTGTAGCGCGAAATAAAAGTTAAATCAATTTAATTAATCCTGTTATATAATTATTATATTCAAATCCTTAATATTGTATTTAAAAATTTTTTTATTAAAATTTGTCTTTCATTAATAAAACAAAGTTATATAAATCGTCAAATAGTGTGAAATACTATTAATAGTTCAGTCAGGATGAGTTTTCAATGAGTGATATTTCATTTGTTGTTTGTTTCTAGTAACAAATTAAGATAATTTTCATAATTATCTTTTTACGCTGATTCTTCAGTCGAACTTTTAAATTGGACTGTCTTCTTACACACACATATACTATTATCATCTGATTTTATACAAGTTTCCGAACAAACTTGTTGTTGTTCAATTATATTTAAATCTATATCACAAATTTTTGTTTTTTGTGGTGCTTTTTCATACTTACATATTACAGCATACATATCACCACCTAATCGTTCAGCTAACCATCGATTTTTAATAACTGCTAGTTTCAAACATTCACATTTCATTTTAGCATAAAGATTAGTATGAAGTGTACGACCCATTCCAACAATGACTATGAGATCGACGTTATGTTCGACCATTGCAAGGCACAGATCTAAATTTAATCGGCTAATAAAAGATAAGATTAAGTATAAAAGACAATTTTAAATAAATATGTTGAAAATATTCTATGGATATAATTATATAACAAATTATAAATAATATTACCTTAAATCTAAACAAGGTCCAGCTTGTCCAGTTTCCATGGCAAATAATCTGTTCTCTTTTAAAGCTTTTTTAATAACTTTAGAAATTTTCGCAGCATCTTGTAATATAACAGTTAATTCTGGATAAGTCACATCATTTAAAGCTGGCATAGAATTAGCGCATAAAATAACCTACGTAATTAATTAATCCATATTATTTTAATATAATTATATTGGATAATAATAATTAATGTAATTTAGTTGCTATTATTGTTATATAATAATAAATACGAAGTATAAAATAAATGATTTACTTTGGTTCCTCGTTGCAATAAATCACGCGTAAATGGTAGAATTCCAAGAACAATATCTACACCACTGTTATCAACAAAAATAGCTGCACATTTATGAGCAACATTATTTTGTAATCTATTTATCCATTCATCTAAATTATCCACTAACCATGGTCTACCTAAATCGAACAATATATCAATTAACAATTATTCTTACGTGTTATTTATATTAAAAATATTCAAAATACTTCTAATATCATTTGTATTTGATGAAAAATTTACCAGGTATTTTTTCTTGTGCTTCCTTAAAACCAAAATCTGTAGTTTCCATCAGAGTTGCAACATCTTTTGCACCCCAATCAAACATATTACCACTAAGAACTCCTAATATTAAAGCTCTTATCTTTTCTACTCCATCCAAGTTGTCTAATACAGTTAAACGATCTTTCAAATGTTTCAATGCCTCCTCATTTTCCTTCTTTTTTTGCTATTTATTTATTATATTAATTAAATATGAATAAATAAGAAATAATTTATAATTACTACACATTAGAATTTAAATTAAATCAATATAACTGATAAAAGTTTAAAAACTTACATATAGGTAAGGATCTGGGAAATCAAATTCTTTCATACAATGTTCAATAGTATCCAGCAATGTTCTTACAGTAAGAATTCCATATGCACTGTATTAAAAATATATCATTAAAATAATCTTTCACGTGTAAGTTATTATAATGGTATTAATTATTAATGATAATTTTTAACTTAAATCAAAACTTACAATGGTTGCAAATTGAGATAATGCAATCTACTTATATATTTTTCTTTTAATTTAGTTGCTCTATCTTTTGCTGTAGGATTTTGGGGTTGGCTAAGAATAGCTTTTGCAACACATTTATCAACAAGTTCTTCAAAACACTGAAGCCAATAATCTCTAAATATATTCAAATATTAATAAAAACACACAAAGAAAATATTGTATACATGTAATATCATGAAATCTTACCTAGCCTCTTTATCTTCAACAAGATCTGTTGTATCTGGATTATACAATGTTGGATCTTTTAACAATGGACAGAATGTAACAGCATGTTCAATTTGATCAATTTCTAATTGTTCCACTTTAATTCCAAGATCGGAAGGTATTGAATCTTTAAAGCCAGAAGAACCAGCATAATTTTCTAACCAGCTATGTTCATCTGGCTGTTCTGCACCATATAAAAATGCACCGATTGCTCCAAGATATCCTTCATGACGTAGAAAAAGTGGTTTAACCTTTCCCTGTATACAAAAATAAATTCAAGATAAAAGAAAATTGATTTTAACTTACACTATATCTTGTAAATAATACATATGTCTATCGTAAAGAAATTCTAACTAAACAATAAATTGTAATGGAAGTATAAAAGTTATATATTATTATTAATATTATATTTCGAACTAACATTGGACCAATACTTGATGGAATAAGAAATAGTATACATTGAAAGAGGATGATTTCGAAGAAAATAACCACCAAAATATACTTTATCCATATTATGTAGAGTTGCATACAAACTAGCTATTTGTCCGATATCATTGCTTATTGTTAACAAGAGACTTCTTGCAATATCAGCTTCTGAGAATTTTTGTTGAGCTGAAATATTTATTTTTATAACTAATTTGTACAAAACAATTTTGTTTTTTTTTGTGTGTGCATAGTTTAAAAAGATATAAATATTTCTTTTTTTTTTTTTTATTACCGCGATTATTGCTATCAAACATTGCTTTTCCAAAAGATGATGCAATAAGTTCTCCTGATAATCCTTGGGAAGTATAATCACCACCATAAATATCTTTTACCAGCATATCTACATTACGATGATCTCCTCGTTCTGCAAGTTGCAGCAATTCATCAAAGTCCTAATAGATTTTTACAAAATTTCTTTTAATGTATATTTATACATAGATAGATAATCTAGATAATTTATGTTATATAGATTATAATAATGATAAAGAGTGAAATAAAACTGTGAAATAATTATAAAAATAATTATTTTTAAATTAATTTAATTTAAATTAATTAATTATAATTAAATTAAATAATTATTTAAAGAAAATATGTGTACGATTATTTGATTTCAATATATATATATATATATATATATATATATATAAATATTACCTTTCCATTAGTAAGTAATGAACCTAATCCCCAAAATGTACCACCACCTGTAGCTGTACCACCAACTCTTTCGAATATTTCATCTGATTGTACCTATATATACATAATTATTATATAAATTTATTATATATTACATAAAATATATATATATATATATATGTATATATTTATATATTGAAAACTTACTTTAAAAATACTGACTCCATTTCCAATGTTAACAAGCATATAAGGAAAAATATTTGGACCTGTTTTTCGAAATTTATATTCAGGATTTCCATGTCTTTCAAATTCAAATGCCTCACACGGTATATGTTTCAGTAAGAAATTACAACCCTTTATTAGACAGCGTACTTCATCTTCTTTGTCAACTCTAAATAAATATCTTAACTTTTGTCATAGAACTTTCACAACGATGTTAAATTGTATTTACATTTTAAAAGACATGTTCAATTAAGGTCTTAGCATTCATTTAAATGCTTACATTAAACCTAGTTTTTCCTGTAAGAGTGGTGTATATTTATAAGCTCTACCTCCAGTTACTTTGATACTTTTTCCATGAAATTGTTCAACATTTACTAAATTTTCTTTAACAAAATCCAAACAATTAGCAAAATGTCTTGTTTCAAATTTAACAAAGTGGAGTCTATTTCCTTCAAATACTTTGTATGCTCGTTCTCCTGTATTTCCCAAACCAATATTATCGTACAATGCCTTGCGATAACTAATTGTCGAATAGTATGCTATTTTGGTCAACGAAACACCTGAAATAATTAAATAAATTTAAATAATACAATATTTAATATTAAACTTTACTTTACTTTTTTTTTTTTTTCAAATAAAAAACAATATCAATGTAAATAGACAAATAATACATAATAATGAACTATATATGTAGATCTTATTCTAAATTTATATACAAGCACACTCTTTTGATTATTTTTATCACAACATAACCTATATATTTATACAATTTAACGATTATTCGTATAACCAAAAAAAGCAAACAAACAAATATTTAATTAAAATACAAAAGTTATTATTAATTTTTTGGTAAAACTAATCACACAATACTTGGTTATTCAAATCTAACCTTTTAAAATCATCAAAACTGATAATAAAGAAATTGAATAACCAAAAGTTTTAAAATGTTAATAGATATTTAACACTTACCTATATCAATTGCAAATTTTTGTGCGTTTTTTAAATTTGCAAATACTTCAACTGCAGGTGGTAATTTAATTGATTGGGATTGATCGCCGGTAGTCTCTGCCATTTTTAGATTTAATCAAATGTTCCTCTTTTGTTTTAGTCACTCAACTCACCTTTCTAACGCATTTGACAAATAATAATACTGTATCAGCATCACGAAATATTTAGATTCTGTTCAAATTATACGTTATCATAAATCAAACATTTCTTTTTATTGTCATTTCTGAAAAAAAAGAAAAACAAATTATTCGTTTACAAGCGCTTTCAAATATGGTGTTTTATAACGGAAAAATACTGTCAAATACAATTTCAAATTAATTATCACTTCAAAAATTTTTTTTTTGGTATGATTAATAAATTTGATTCATAATATTCATTAAAATTTCCATTTAAATGTTATAATCAAGTTTGTTCATTTATTTAATTCAAATATTATAGAATTGATTTATTAATATAACCTAATTTCATCATATATGCGTGAAAATTGAAAACAAATTCAATGTCATTATATTTATTTATATAAAATTGTATATTTATACGTTTGAATTGTTATTATATATTTCTTGATTAAATATATTGCAAAACATATGTGCAATTTAATATATAATATAGTACAACACAATTTTATAAATAAATTACATATTTACTTATATAAAATATTAACTTGTTTAAAAATAGTTTTAAAATCAATTTTAAAATACTATAATTTAATGTAGAGAAGATCTCATTTTTCTTATATCTTATCTTTACCTTATAATCTTATCTTTACGTTACAATCTTATCAGTTGATACATAGACAATTATTTGTATATACATGTATGTTACCACATATTCAATGCGTTAATTAGCGTAAATAAATAAATGAAATTATATTCATAATTTGCATTTATTGAACATTAATAATATATATATATAAACATTAGTAATATCAATTATTTTTGTATTACTGATTTGAACGCTATTTTTTAAACGTTAAAAATCAAAATTGTACACTTATATATGTACACTATATATTTATAAATTTTTTTTTTTGTTTTCATAATATTTATGTACATTTATAACAATTTACATCGATTTACTTAAAACTTATTTATTTTAAATCATTATTTACAAACTTACCTAAGGAAAGATTTGTTTGTAATTCAAATGAAATATGTTCAATGTAATTTGTTTGAAAATAAAAACATTTAAATTTGACTTTTCATTTTTCATAATTTTTGTAACTCCTAATAGTATCTCGTAGAATTAATTCTATTATAATTATAATAAAAAAAACATATAAATACAACAATAAATATACAATAATATTCCTGATGAAAAACCCTGTTAAAATATATGTTTCATTATTTCATTGTTTATAGAATCAAATTTTGTCTTTTTTTTTTTTAAGAAACTCTGATATTTTTGTGTCCTGATAATAATGGAGCAGTTAAAATAAGTTTATTATTCTGTAATAAATTATATGAACCATATGTACAATATTTATACGATACAAATGGTATATAAAATGCTCTAAAGAAAGAATGTGATCTGTAAAAAGAGAGAAATTAAAATACACAAGATACATATATTAATTGATATAAAACAATTACATAATAAATGTTATTTAAATATATACTTACTTGGATGTATCGAGAAATTTGGAAGATTTTAATACAACAAATTGATTAGACATTTTAGAATAATTTGGTTCTAAATCTGTTTCTGTACCAATATCAAGATCTAATAGAAAATGGCACTTTTCTACTGATATCTGAAAGTAATATGTGTATAAATATATTTTAATATCTTCTAATCAAAATGAAAGTATGGTGGGTGATTGGTCAATCAACATAATCCATTTCCAAAAAGATGTTCATTGTCCAATCTAATTGTTATACAATCACCCACTGTATAATGTTTTATTTATAAACACATAAATAAAGACTTACATAACGAGATGGTTCTTCTTTATTTAAATCATTAAAATGTGGCTGAATGATACTTGTTGCATTTTCATGATCCAAATAAGGTTGAGGTAATTCTCCTTTAAATTCCGATCTCAAATACTGAAGTTTCCAACTAGAAAAAGATTTATTTGATTACATAAACAAAATAACAAGAAGTAAATATTTTTATTTTATTTATATAACTTACTTATTTGATGGGAAAAAGAAACTGCTTGGAAAACGATGCCATTCTTTACCAACGCAAAAATTGATATTGCCATCACTTGATATTTCTCCTTCTGATCCAAGTTTATTAGTTTCAATCATTATTTCCATTGGAGCATAATATCCTAGATAAAAATATAATATAATATTATTAATGAATTATATTTGATGTTGCTTAATATTTTATAATAATTCTATTTTGATACTGTACCCTTATATAAAGCAAGAGTTCTAGATAAACCAAAAAGACCGCAGACAATGATGGCTATAGTCATGATATGAGTTGTGTATTGAGAATAATGACATCCAATGTGTAATGGACAGAATTTTGTTCTGATAAAAAAATATAACTTTTGCAAAACATCCACTGATATTGCACCGGTTAAACAAATCATTGGATATACAGGGAATAAAAATCTTTCTTCCTGTAAAGATGATACCATAAAAAAAAGTACATATATTAAATTAAAATAATATTAATTATTAATACCTTATGAGATTGTAGAAAGAACACTAAGAACCAAAGATACAATGGTGCCAACGAATACCAATAGGGTAAGCATAAACGTTCTCTTGGTTTAGCTGGTATCACAAGCCAAACTAAAAACTATTAGAATTATTAAAATTCTGTTTATAAAATAAATGTTCTATCTACTATATAATATTTTTGGGAACCTTACTAATCCAAATGGAGCAATTAATGCGCCAATAAAGATAAAGTTAAAATTTAAAAATCCATTGGCGATGTAATAACTAAATGGTTCTGTGCCATAAATATCAGGTCCATGATTAGTGAAAACATTATACATTATGATGTTTAATGGTGCAAGAACAAATCTGCCATAGTAGATTGAATCAATCCAAATCATTGGTGCTAATATTACAAATGCAGAAATAATGACCCATTTTATAAATTTGCTCCATTCTTGTCTATGGAATAACATTTCTATGGCAATTGGTAATCTAGATATTACAATATTAATTTTATTGCAATTCGAAGATGTGTATTAAATATACAATATTTGATTCATATATAATTTATCAAAAATAAATTAGATATACCCAAGTAATGATGCGAATGGCCATCCTAATAAAGAAGATATAGCAGTGGCAAAAATGGCAAATTCATATTGCCGACCATACCAAGCTGCTATAGCAACTGTACTTAAGTACCTATAACATTATTACATAATTTATTTAAAAAAAAAAGAACTTTGTTATTTGAAGAACATTACTTTATACTTACATTGAAAATGATGATGGTAAAAAAGCAGAACTGGATACGTACATTCCTGAACTAAGGATAAGAAAGACAAGCGTAAGTCTTGCAATATGAACTCCAAATTCACGGCATACATTTCTAAAAATATAAATGCATAGTGTATTAAAAAAGATCATTGTTAGACATATTTTATTTTACAAGATATACATACTTGTAAAAATATACTTCAGATAATGCACAGCCCACAGATAAGAGACATCGTATGAAGTAAAATATTAAAACTGGATTTGGTTCTAATAAATAATGATAGAGTTTTGCTGGTACCATATGTATTAACAAATAAGTATATGATCTCAATGCATATTCAGGACTATATTCCCATGTTTGTTCACCAGTTCCATAAAGCAAATAATGACTCTAAAGTGTAACGATTCTAATTTACTATTGTATAATCATAATATTATAAATTTGCTTATACGTTTAAATACATACTGGTTCCCAATAATTATAAGTCTCATCGCAGTCTGTTATATGACACCATATAGCTGAACAAAATCTGGCTGATAAAATTAATTTAAATGCTGTATCTACTCCTGGATACACAAGTCCGATGTCTGATTCTTCTGATCTATAAAATAAAAATTAAAATATATATATACAAATTGATATACTTTAATATGAATTAAAATAAACATATTCCTATGCTTATTAATTCATTGTCAAGAGTAATAATAACACTTACATTTATTAACAATGTATTTAAGATTCTATATATGTTTCAATAATGAAAAAAGAAATGTATTATTGTAAAAATGACAAATAAGGTTAGCCGGCAAAATTTGGAATATATCTGACATATGAAAGAAACATTCTTTGATAAACATCTTTATTGACTTTAAGTAAATGAATAAAATGTCAAAGATACTCACTTTGAAAATCTCCTGCCATTGATCTTTCTTAAATCTTTTTGGAATAGAACAATTGTCGTTGACGTGGATTAGGTGCCATTATTATGCACACCATATAATAACTTATCAATTTATTTACGATTACCCATATCAATATATGTATATATGTTTTTAAAGACTGTCACTATCTTTCACTTGAAGCGTATGCGACTTCAACGACATATACGGACAAAACATGAACTAACAGAATGAAAGCAGCATCCCCACCATTTATCTATAGTATCGGTGTATAAACTTGTGTAGGTCAAACTTCTCTACGTTTGTGTGAGCTAGTGTATTAGTGTTAGTAAGCTGAACTCACACACGCACGCAACGACAACACACTAATAGTGATGAATATTAACAGTATTCAAATCATTGCATTTTTCTGTTTTAAATGTTAACATAAATGACATTATATACATTTTGATTATATTAAACAAGTTATATATTAAATTAATTATTAATATAAACATTCAAATAAACCATGCCTGTGTTTCAAGAATCTTGCGCTGAGGTAAATAATAATTATATTTCATTGAGGTTATTATATACATATTACACATTTGTAATTAAATATTAACATAAATATTATTTTCTGTGTTTTCAGCAAATTCAAGCACAAACTATTATTATAATTCATCCTGGTTCAATGTATCTTCGTATGGGTCGTGCTTCTGATTTAAATCCTTGTACTCTATTAAATGCAGTTGCTAGAAGACGATTACCAGGTGGTGTTGAATATAAGGATAGTTTTTTACCAGCTCTTGTTCCTCGAGTAAGCTAGTTTATTAATTGTTTTGATTATTAATTATACAAGTTAATAAAAATAATCTTTAATTGTTTCTATTAGACAAAAGAATTAACACAAACAATGGAAGAATCACGTCTTCACGTTTCTCATACATTGCAATCTTGTTTACAATCAGATGGTAGAAGAAGATATGCTACACCACCCCAACAAATAGCAGCTTTTAATCGTAGATCCAATCCAGAAGTATTATCCCCATCCAAAACTGAATGGATAAAGACGGATAAGGATATCATTGTGGGTGACGATATACTTTCTTTAAATCCAGATGATCATTTTAATATACATTTTCCATATAAAAGAGGTGAACTTAATGTTCATTCTGGACCTGGTGGAAGTTTAAAAGCAGTTATGGCTGATCTAAAAACAATCTGGGAATACGTACTTACTGACAAAATGAACATACCATTAAGAGATTTAAAACATTATCGAGCAGTACTTGTAATACCAGACATTTACAATAGACAATATTTAAGAGAATTAACCACATTGATGCTTTGTGAAATTGGTTTCGGAGCCTGCTTTCTTTTACAAGTTCGTTACAATAAAGATAAGATATTATAATTATTAATTTATAAGGGATTATTTAAATAATGATTCTTTTTATATGATCTTTATTAGGATCACGTAGCAGCTACATTTGGAGCAGGTCTAGGCTATGCATGCGTTGTAGATGTCGGTGATCAGAAAACATCTGTCTCTTGCGTTGAAGATGGAATTTCTCATAGACATACACGTGTACGTATGGATTATGGTGGTGGAGATATAACTCTTACATTTCTTTGGTTGCTTCAAAAGTGCGCATTCCCATACAAGTCTTGCGATCCATTTGATAAACTGGATGCATTACTTTTAAATCAATTGAAGAAAGATTTTTGTCATGTCGATTTAAATATTTGCGGATCTCAAGAAAAAACATTCATCGTCAGGAAACCTAAAAGGCAAACAGAGAAGTATACCTTGCAAGTAATATTTTATTTCTACATTGTATTAATTTATTAATCATGTGTTATATTGAACAGATATATGAATATATTTATATTTACAGGTTGGAGATGAATGTTTGGTAGCACCTTTAAGTTTATTTCAACCAGAATTGTTTAAAGTTACTGGTACGCATAATGTACATATTCAGAGACGATCTATGGGTGATCCGGAAGATCCTCACGATGAAAATTACTTGCGAGAAACGAGTGTAAAAATATTTATATTTATATTTATATATATATATATATATATATATATATATATATACATTTATTTATATTGTATGTAATGATATGTTAATATAACTTTATAGAGAAGAAGTATGAAAGAAAATTTAGAACAAGCATTAGAAATGCAAGAAGAAGTGGTTGCACCAGCCGCTGTAGGTGAAGAAGAAGTTAACGTAGATGCCATAGATACTGCTCCAATTGCTTTATCAAATCGAGATGTCGATGCAAGAGATTTTTTAGTTGGTCCTCAACAACTTCTTGGACTCGATCATGCTATATTGCAAAGTATTGATCGTTGTCGTACGTAAAAAATTGAATTTACATTTTAAAGTAAGATATACATTTTGTTCTTGTTGTAAGATTATTTACAAATAAATATTTTTCTCTACAGCTTCGGAAGATTTAAAAAGAAAAATGTCTAGTTGCATTCTTGTTGTTGGATCTGGAATGAAATTTCAAGGAATTGGAATGTGGCTTCACAATCGTATATCGCTTCAAATTCCTTATATGTACAGAACTGGTAATTATTCATTTGAGTATTAATGTTTTTCTTATTTATTTATCATAAAAAATATATTACTACTAATAATGTATAATTAATAACTTTAGAAACATTAGATATCATTACACAACCAAAAGAAATGGATCCAGGAATAACCACATGGAAAGGTGCTGCAATTTTAAGTTGTCTGGAATCTGCATTAGAATTATGGATTGGCAGACAAGAATGGGAACGTTTTGGAGTAAGAATACTAAGAGAAAGAGCTCCTTTTCTATGGTAGATTAATGGTAATTTCATTTGTAATTATATTTAAATGTTTTTTTTTTTTTTTTTTTTATTTGTTTCATATGTATATTTATTATTTTGTATTCGTCTCTATTCTCTTAGACAAAAAATATTGTATAAAAAGTAATAATACGTAAGATAAATTTTCATTATTTCATAACAAGTCATTCATTTTAATTTTATTTTTATCATTAGGATGATACATAACAATATCTGCTTCCACTAAATATTTAACGCAATCTAATATTTCTGGTCTCATATCCACATAAATATCATCACCGCCTTTTGCATACGCCATTACCAATTCCTTAACATAATATAATTTGTTATATTTTTATATAATAAAATAATTTTTTTCAAGATAACAGAAATATTATGTTACTTACTGACAGAATATTAGAGAAGTTTTTATTTTGTGGAAATAATAAGTCCACTAATTCACGCTATAAATGAATAAAAAGAAGAAACAAAAAAGAAAGTAAATACAATCAACATAAATCAATTAAAACAAAATTGATGAAAGAAATGATGATGAATACTTACTAAATCTTGTTTAGCTTCTTTAAATAATTTTTTACTCATTCGTAATTCTTGTTCATACGTATTATTCTCGAGTAATTGTACAGTAGTTAAATACTTTTCACGCATCTTATTAAAATCGTTCCTTTTATTTTCTAAACTGCAATATTAATAAAAAAAAAAAATGATTAAAACCATATATATTAATCTTATTTATTATTTAATCTAATTTCATACTAATTAATATCCTTTTCGATATTGTGCAATTCTTCAATCGTTTTGTTTAACAAACTTTTAGCATTAACGATCTCTTTTTCTAAATCATCAAGTGTATCTATATGAATATCAATTGTATTAGGTATAGGATAATTTTTAGGAGGTTTATTAGGAATATATTTCCATATACTATTAGCCAACGTGCGTTGTTTCATTATCACTTCATCTGATGTGCATGATGTTTTCAAAGCACTAATTTTGTTATGTTTTATCTCAATTGTTAAATCATCAATTTCTTTACACAAACATTGTTTCAAATCTGTTAAATCTTCATACGTATCTTGTAAAGTATACTCCACATTTGTATCCTAAAAAAATAGTTTCTAATTTTATATTATTTTCAATCCTACTTACAATTAATAAAACTTAAAAAAAAAAGAAAAAGAACATACGTATCAAAGAAATAAATTCATTTAATAAAATAAAATAGTAAACATAACTTATATTGTTGTATAGGTTATATAGTTAACATTTTAAAAATATTGTTAAAAATATTATCACAGATAAATTGAATTATTAAATAAAATTATATTTACCATTATTTTATTAATAATTTTTTTCTAAATAACAACAAATAAACACTTATAAACACAACAGAAAAGTTTGATGTTAACTAATAATACAGAAAAATATTTTGAAATATAAATACGATAGTAATTCCTGTGTTGACCTGCAGATGTCTCTGTTTCTCTTTCCCCCTCTTTCTCTCTCTCTCTCTCTCTTTAACTATAAAAAAAAAAAAAAAAAGAAAAGACAAAAATACAATTCTAAACGTGACGGATACTTACATACATTGGATTTATGTAACGGGAACATCAAACATAAATAAGAAGAATAAATAATATTATATTTTATTATACAATGCTATAAACACTGTAGAAATTTGAATATATTATTAAAAGTCGTAACACGTCAAAATTTAAATATCTGTATTTTGTCCATGTTATTTTCCATCAAAGTACTATATATTGTATAAAAAAATATTCAAAGTGAATTAAAAAAAAACGCTCGTAGAAATTGATACAAAATCTATGCAACAATAAAATATTTGACTATGACAGAAAACGTAAATAAATTGGGTGATTATTTTGAACGTTCACTTAAAAACACTACAAAATCCAATGTAAGACAAAAATTATTGTATCTATCAATTGTTTACTTACTTATTTATTTATTTAGTAAAAAAAAAATAATGTTTCTGCATAGGTTTTAGAATGTCGTGTTTGCGAAGAGGTTTTTACTGTCGATGGTATAAAGGTGCCACGATTGTTGCATTGCGGTCATACAGTATGTCATTCGTGTTTATTACGATTAAGACCATGCATGTTAAATCAACAATTCCTTCTCTGCCCATTCGACAGACAACCAACTGAAATAGATAAAACTGGTATTCTTAGTCTAAAGAAAAATTTTGCGTTGATTGAACTGTTAGAAAAGTTGGAACAGTCTAACAATGATAAAGCTTTTATGTTGGAAAGAGAAAGACTTCAATCGAATCAACCTTGCGACGAAGATGAAAGTCATATGGCTGTACTGTATTGTACAGTATGTACTACTCATTTATGTGAAACTTGTGATGCTACTACTCATTCATCAAGAACGCTTGGTAAACATAGGCGTGTACCTTTATCAGAAAAACCACGTGAAAAACCTAAATGTCCGATACACTCAACGCACATAGCCAATTTCACTTGTACTCAACAAGGCTGTTACAATTCCTTGATGTGTTACTTGTGCAAAGATTATGGTCGACACAGTACACATAAGGTAAATGTTTCTTCTTCGTCTTATAGGTCCCTCTTTTTGACATTTTACCTGTAATTCAAATTATAGTCATCATTGGTCGAAGTGGAAGCCAAGAATATAAGAAAATCAGTAATAGCGGCACTACAAAAGATGACTCAATTTATGGAGAGTATGAGAGATACAGCACAGAGAATAGGTATCTCGAATTATAATACTTTCTTATTTTATTTCTAACCGATAGAAAATATTTCATTCTTTAATATTCTGTTTATTTTAGAAACTGTCATACAAGAATTAGAAGGCTGGGCAATTGAAGATGCAAGACAACGAGTACGTCAACACTTTGAAGAATTAAGAGCATTATTAGCAGAACAAGAAAAGACTGCATTAACGTGTATAGATACAGAGACGCGAAGTAGATTATGTGCTTTAAGACAACAACAAAAAGATTTGACAGTAACGAGATCGCAGGTGGCTGGTGTATGTATTCAATGTGAAAGCATTTTAGATTCTGAAGATTGGAAATTATTGAGCAGTGCGGAAAAAGTTAAAGAAGTTTTAGCCACGTTAGAAAAGCAACAGCAACATTATGCTCAATTAGGGCCTGATTTTCTCAAACCTGAATCATCTATACCTATTATATTTAGCAGGGTTTGTACATTTTTATATTATGTATATTTTATAATAATATATTATATATTAAAATGTTCTTTCTTGACAGGACAATCGTGTACATATAGGTACAAAAATTGATATGAGAGCAGTGATCTTAGGTTTGGACGGTGCAGGAAAAACTAGTATACTTTCTGCAATGAGAGGCATTACTCTTTCAGCACCTCCTATTTCAACAATTGGATTTAACGTAGAAAGTATGGAATACGAAAACCTTGTATTCACACTTTGGGATGTTGGCGGTCAAAATAAATTCAGACCTTTATGGAAACATTATTATCACAAAACGCAAGCTGTTATTTTTGTGGTTGATGCTAGCGATAGATCTCGCTTTGAAGAAGCTCAAAATGAATTGTCTAAAATAGTCAATGAAAAAGAACTGAAAGATGCTTTGTTTTTAATATATGCTAACAAGCAGGTAGAATATTTAAATGCATATTTCACAAATATCTGTATACTGTATATACAATGAAAAGTATTCATTTCAATTATTTCTATTTGCAAAATATATTTTACTCATTTAGGATTTACCAAATTGTGCAAGTGTAGAAGAATTGACAGATATTCTGTGTTTACAAAAGCTTTGTTGTGGACGAGCTTGGCATATTCAAGGATCATCTGTAATTACGAACATTAGTGGAGCTACGCAAGGTCTTGACTGGTTAACTCAACAACTTGGAGCGCATGAGACATTATATACCATACCTATAACATCATGATTGTTATTGACTGTAATTTAATTCAATTCTACAATTTTTAAAATAATAAGGTATTATTATTCATTAGAAACAAAATTATAACTCAAAAATATTGCTCCATTTAAATTTAAATATAGATATTTATATAATCTCTTAAAATATATATATATATGATAAAAACGATATAAGAAATAAAATAAAAAGAACGTGATAATATAGATATATATATATATGTATATATTTATTATAATTTGTGACATAAAATTTCCATGACAACATAACAAACAATTTTTAAGAATAAATAGTCGAATCACATCTAGAAAAGTCTTATTTATTCGTTTTTTATTACATGGTTATTGGTTGTTGGTTGCTTTTGATACATAATCATACCAAATATCATTCAGTCATGTTTGCACACACCCAACACTCTTACCTTTAAAGGGAGCGAGTTTTATTATGCGTACACTGTACGTAAATGAAATAATATATATATATGTATATATATATAATATAGCATCGTTAAATTACATTTCAATTACTTTTAATGTATATAAAAACACTTGACAAACAAAAACGGAACAACTTAGTGTCTTTTATGGAGCTGTGCCGTTGATGGACACGAGAGACAAATATACGAATTTCTATTTCACCGTTTTTTTTCTTTTCTTTTTTTTTTTTTCTTAAGTACAGTGTACCTTAGGCAACACAGCACTGACTACTTGCACAATTAACGAAATACTTCACAATTTTTATAGAGACCAAAAGCTTTTCAACTTTAATGTCATCACAAAAATCATCCTTCGATGTGTTCTAAGATGTAATGGGAAGTTTCGTCTGATTAGAAGAATGAAGTATAAATGATTGAAGAGCACTCAATTAATTGCGTTAAGAAAATTTTGGTTTAAGAATAATTTTGTGCCCATGGGAGAGTTAGTGCGTGTCGCAGCCACACAGCTCCTGGAATACAGTCTATCTTTGTGCCCATTGACACAAATATTTACAATTCGTCATGTTCCTGAAAATAAAATAATTGTTTAATTCATTTAAATAATAGAAATAATGATAAATGATACAATACAAATAATATTTTCAGTAACGAGGAATTCCACCTTTTTATCTTTCAGGTAATCGAGAAACGGTTTTTTTCATCATATATATGTGTAATATATTTACAACTAGACACAAATAAAAAATTATTTGTGATCAAATGTTTCAAATGTTAATAATATTATTTTCTATTACATACCTCTACATCTGGAACGGTATTTTCTTCCTCATCGGCATCTTCGTCTTCATCTTCATCTTTGTTATCCTCAGATTCCTTACTTTCTTTTTCTCTCTGTTTCCTTTCTTCTTCATCTAATGCTTCTTTCATTTTCTTTTCTCCTTCCTATAATATACATGGATAAACATTTTTTTAATTACAAGTACAAGAAATTAGAATTTGCTTAATCAATGATACATGTTGAATTCAGTAACGAGGAATTCCAATTAATTGTCCTTCATTTAAAATCAGAGTTATAAACAAGTTCATCATAAATTACTCTCATATTTAATAATGAAATAATATAATTAGCATATTACTTACAAAAAGTTGGTTTCCAAACTTCTTCACCAAATTTACGAGCTACTTCCACATCATCCGTGATCAACACGTTATCGAAAATCGTACCAGATTTGACTTGCCATAAATCAAATCCAATACTACATATTTCATTTCTTAGGTACAATGAAGGATCAGCGGTATATTCTGGGTTATCGATTTCAGGATGAACCCAAGGTCCTTCGTAATTAGGATTGTCAATTTGTTTAGGCTTCCATTCGCCTTTATATTCAGGATTATCAATCATTGGAGCTTCCCATTCTCCATCCATTTCATCGTCCCAATCTTTTGGTTTGGTAGCTTCTGGGTCAGGAATATGTTCAGGCTTGTCCCAATCTTCTGGTTTAGTGTCATTAGGATCTGGAATAGTAGGCTTATCGTCCCAATTTTCAGGTTTGCTTTGTGATGGATCTTTGATTTTCTTTGGTGGCAAGAAATCCCAGTCAGCTTCCAATTCTCCAGATTCTACTTCTTCATTATCAATAAGAACCTAATATAAAATATAATAATACAGTAAGACCCCGTTTAACGAGGCTATGCTTATGCTAAGCTCTGTTTCATTTGCACACATATACAACAACAAGTATCAATACAATGTGCGATTTATGGGAACCTCAATACTACCACCTAATACTGAAACAGCGTTAAGTGGGGTCTTACTGTACATGAAATATGAATTAGTTCATAAAATCCAACAAAAAAAGAACGTTATATGAAAAATAATATTTTATATAATAATAATATGTTGACCTTTGCTATATAAATACGATAAGCAATAAAAAAACTTATCCATAATAATTTAGCAAGATAATCTTTTCTCTTCGAGATCCTGTAGCACCCATCCTTTACTATTTATCAAGAATTTGTGACTCTAGGCTCGATTCTTTTATATATATATATATATAAAATATATACACATAAATTACGACTTATAATTACCTTGTAGGTATTGTCAGGTTTAACAATTAATGTGTACAAATGCGTGTAGACATCATCCTTGCATCGAATATCTTTGTTAATCAACAAATTCTTTCCTTTGTAACTGAAGATGACATGCACTTTCTTTGTGCCCGCTCCACAAATATCAGGTCCTATATAAAAGTATTTTGGACTGATATAAAAAAATAAGATGAGAAATCCATATATATATAGACATATACATAAATAAATAAAAAAGAAAATAATATTTAAAAAATACAAATGTATCAACTTAAGGTGACTGGAATACCACAGTGGTATGCCAGGGCATTACGAAGACCATTTTACTTTTCGAGTTCCTATAGCACTTGCCATCCAAATTATAGACTGACCAGTGACTCTTAGGCTCGATTTAAAAAAAAAATTATTATTGAATTCTTACCGAACATGATCTCATAAGGAGTTTCTCCATGCATATCTTTTTGATCCAATTTGCAATCAAATACTTTAACGTATCCTCCACCACAATCGATACTCTGTTCATGTTTAACCGTAAATTGAATAACGAGATCTTTATCTTTATTACTGAACGGTGTAAATTTTCTGCTTAAAGCATAAAACCTAGCATCCTGCGAAGTTTGGATACCTATAATAAACAAATATTTTTATCTAATTACTTACATTTGCACAATTTTAATCATTGAATATTTAATATGGTACACAATATCAAAGAAACACGAAATAATAGTTTGAAAAATATACCTTTATCATTTTCTGGATCGTTCCAAAATTTTCCATGACTTAAGACAAATTTTCCAAATTCTTTTCCTGGATGTTCGGAGTATACCCAATTCTTTTCCCACGAATCTATACATGTAAAATTAATAACATTATATAATAAAAAAAAAAAAGTCACATCGAACAAACAATACAAATTTTTCCAAAAATTCCAATATACTTTGTAGTAGTTATTAGAAGAAATGTATAAAGCTAATTTGATTTGAATTTTCAATTTATATATTTTTGTTCATTCTTTTTAGAAATAAATGATTCAATGTTTATAAGATATTTAGAAATCGATTAAATAATTATGAACAAAATAACAGTTGCGATTGTGAACTTTAAACACACCATTTGCCACGAGGCAATTTTCTACAAGAATGATATTCATCTAAATGATATATGTGTATGTGACTAATACACAGAGCACACGTATGCATAATATATGTATACGTGTATATCTAGTCATATGGAGTATTAAAATCTATCTTATCGTAGGAAGATCAATTAGATCATTAATTATGCATGAATATATGTACGTGAGGAGTTAAAAAAGCACCTCATGGAAGGGAAAGTACGAATAATTCGTTCTCGCGTCAATTAAGGGAAAAAGATGTGCTCGTTTTTGTCTCATCCCGGTGCGGAGTGAGAGAGATAAGTACATGGCGTAAGTCGACATAAGGCCGGTAATTTAAAGCTTAAAACAATAAATTGTAATAAGAAAAGTTAGCAGGGTGTGGTTCCAGTTGAGAAACGATGCAAAAATGGTGGATGTTGATTTTTCAGGGCTCTACTTAAAGAAAATGCACTCTTAAATGTAATGACAAAAAAAAGATGCAAGATAATGAAAAAAAAAAACTAGAAAGGAGTTTCTTTTTTTTCTTTTCTTTCTTTTTTCTCGAAGTTTCTTGACTTTCTTCTTTCTTTCTTTTTTCTTTCTCTTTTTCTTTTTTTTTTTTTTTTAAATTAGAATGAAATATCGTTTGTACGTTAAACTCACCATCAGTGAACTTTTCCTCGAAGTAGACTTCCGCAGTGACGAAGGAAATCGTCAGGACGAAAAGAAAAGAGCAAAGTTGTCGCATTTTTAGACGCCGAAACGAAATAGTACGTTCGACGAAGACGTTTACTTCACAACGATCTACCCGATAATGCCTGTACGACGGATGTGGTTGGTAAGTTTAGCACTCGCCGAGATAGACAGATGGAGAACGGTGATTGGCGGGAACCTCTCGACCAATTGGCTCCGACCACGCTCGAGCGATCGTAGTACCCCTACCGTTATCAACGAACGTAGGAACTACTGTACTACCAATAGTTTTTCCTTATCCGTTGTCGATACAACAGAATGACTTTTACATTTTAAATCATCATAATTATAATTATTAATTTATAAATAATTTATATATATATATATTATAATTATTTATTTTTTAACTATCGAATAATTTTGTTACTCGTTTATTTCTTTACTTTTTACTTATTAAAATGAATATTATTTTTACATGGAAACAGGAAATACGTGTAAGGAAAGCATTGATTGGTTCTTTCGAAGGCGCCTATTTTGTTTCGAATTAAATTCAAATGTATACATTTGACTATTAAAAGTTATAAATATTAACATTGTGAAATAAGAATTGTAAACGTTTTACTTGTATTCATTAGATTGAAATTAATTTAAAAAACTAATAAATGATGCAATTAAAACATTATTACAATTATAGAAATGTAAATATCGCTATTTCAGATTATTAATTGATCATTAATTTTGAAATTAAATTATGAGAAAATATAAATATTAAAATATCGTTAAACATTCCTTATCTATTTTCTAACAAAATTATAGAATTAGAATAATATTTCTGTTGTCATTTCGAGCATAACGTGTTACCATAGTTACGTACTTGTAGAAACATTATGGCGTCAGTATTATTTTAATCGAGAAACCCTTCAAATATACAAATTTTGAAGTTGATCATATCTAATTCATTCATTTACGTATTAAATTTCTAAGTGTACTTAGAAAAAAAATGTTGCATTCCAAGGCAACTGCAGCTCTAATGCGTTTGAAGGAAATCGATAAAAAATATAAAATGAGAACGGAGGAAAGGTACGAAATGAACTCAAGTACAGAAAATGCAATAACAAGTCCATCAGTGGAAGAATATTCGATCAAAGATAAACCAAAATTAAATGATATAAAAATACCTTTAAAATCTAAACTCGATGTAAGAATGCCTAAAACGCATGTAGAAATGGAACAAGATGAGAAAGAAGAAGAAGAAGAAAATACGTCACGATCTACAATAAAAGATACAGTTTCATCGACTATAGTGGTTGATATACAAACAAAATCGGCGGAAAATATAAGCGAAGAATTGTTTAACAACGTCTCATTTTCGATGATCGAAACCAATGAGAATATTTCAACGAAATCAGAAGAAAAGGAAGTTTCTCAAACGGACCAAAATGAAAGCATTGAAATTGAAGAAAATAAAGAAGAAATACTAGAAAAAGAAGTTGAAAATATGGAAGACAAGAACAAAGAGATTATCGTTGAAAATTCATTAATTGATAGTGAATATAGTAATTCAAAAATTTTATCGGAAATAGAAGAATATGAATCGTTGCATGTTGAACAAGCGGTGAACTACGTCAATGATACTTTCGAAGAAGCATCGAGTACGACATTGTCAACGATGAAGTCTAACGATGATCTAAGAGGGACAAATAATGAGTCGTCTAATTTGGAGGAAGAGGAAGAGAAAATTGAAGATAGCATGAGATCTGGCGTAAAGAAAGTTGATATTGTATTAAACAAGGATTTTATACGTGAACGACAGGAAATAGAAAACGCAAGGTATGAGAATAATTCATTTTTATTAATTTTAAGAATAAAGAACTGCAATGTTACTTATTGATCAATCCAATTTATAATGTAAACTTTTTAATAAATTTATATTTTCTTTATATTCCAGTGAAAAACAAATTGTCGAGTTAGTACCACCTAAATTAATAGAAAATACTAGCGAATGTGAAATCGGCCTTAACAAGGAATTATCGAATTACGTTAAAACAATCGAAAGTATTAATGAAGACGTAAGCGACATAACACCCGTTCAACTGTTAAGATCATCTAAACAAATGGAAACGTCTTTTCGAAATCGTAAAAAAAAATATAAACGCCATCCAATAGCAACGAAGAATGATAACGCAACAGATTCTTCTAAAAGTGATAAATCAGAATCGTTGGCCACGTCAAAGAATAATCGTCGATCGTCAAATGTGACCTTGATAAATGATAATAAAAAAACGGATAATCTTCCTCCAAATGAAAAAATAATTCTTAAAAAGAACGAGCAAAGAAATAACGAGGATAAAAGAATAAAATTATCCGATAAAGATAAAGATTCAATTGCAATGTTTTCTATTAATGATCGTCTTCAGATGGATAATAATCTACGAGTGGTATTGATAAAATTATAAAAATAATTTATCTCCTCTTTTTCAATGTTTTCTTATTGATTTGTACGATATTTAATATTTTATTATTTTTCTCATTTCTCAGCATCAGAATAAACGGAAAAAGAAACGAATGAAATCACATGTCTTTCATAGATCCTCGAGAACTGATAAGACAACAGATTTTAACGAAGATAAATTTTCGAGATTTGATATCAAACAAATGTATCGTCTGCAGAAACAAATCTCGAAACTTGTTGCTGGACTTTGTTTTAATGATACTCCTTATGTGAAACAATTTGAACCAATTTTGTTTAAACCTCTCGAATTTCCAAATATTGCTAATTATACTCGTCCTGGTAAAGTAATTTTTTCTTTTTAAATATAATTTTTTTTAAATGCTACATATTTCAGGTTTCATTTTGTATATTTCATTATTTTTCATTTATAGATACGAGTGTTGAATTAACGAAAGAAAATCCGTATATTGAACTTTACGAGAAACTAGCTACAATAAGACACTGGCTTAAAGATCAATATAGTTTCTATCAAGTTCGTAGTAATTTGATACAGATAATTAACGAGAAATACGTTCCAATGAGCCTCGAAGACGCGAAGACGGTGAGAGAAGAATCTCTTGGTTATCATCATCTATTAATTTTCCAATTAATCTTAATATCATTATAATAAATAATTAACAAATTCTAGGTGATACGACAATTACAAAAATCACCAATCGAAACGAGATAACGATTATTCAAATACAAAATTTTCTATAGCTGAAGAAAACAAAAATCTGATTTATAAAAATAGATAGATTTAGATATTTTTTAAATAGAAAATGAATTGTATCTTTTTGTGGTATCTAGATTTCTTTTACCTATATTATTGCGTTTCACTGACAGATAATAAAGTGTCATTTGTAATAAAATAGAAGATTATAGTATAAAGTTTGACATACGTCGTCAAGTATATATATATATATATATATATATATATGTCCATATACCTATATTTCATATGACTAGATGCAAAAATTCATGGCTTTTGATGAGCTTCGATCAATGAGAGTCTACCTTTGCTAGAATTCATCGGAGCAAGCCGATATACACGTGCGTATAACGGATGCGCAATGGTCCAGTGCGTGGGGGTGATTACCGGCGTACTTCCATTGATGTGCCATAGTCACGCTCAGTTCTCTCCTTCTTCTTTAGTGTTTTACGAACCTTCTCCGTGTCGAGAGGGTTTAACGAACTTCCTCATATGACGTATCATCGATACATTTTATCAGCTTCTTTATTATTTATCTGAAATATTCAATCAATTAATACATTTTCAATTAATCGTTATTCAATAATTAACATTTTTAAGTATGTCAGTGTTATCTCATTTTGATTCGTACTAATAGCTAAACATTCAATCACATAAGAAGAAAAAGAAGAAAAAGAAGAAGAAGAAGCGCGGGCTTTCAAGATTCATCATTGTAGTACTCTTAGGTAAGTTTTTTGTATCGATTAAACAATTAACATTGTTAATAAATTATAAATATTTTTTTTCAAAATATTCTTTGGTGTCAGATCAAATTTTGTCGTAGTTTAATTCAATTGTTCTTGAATTTGAATTTTTTGAACGTGTTGTAAAGATAAACATCGAATCCTGAAAAAAAAGAAACAAGTATATTATTGTTTAAATAATTTCGATTAAATATTGACACATTATATTAATATATATGTATTAATACTTAATTATTGTCTTCCTGTTTGTTTTGATAAATTGCTTCAATGCAATATAAAATGATGTCTGTTAGAAATCGTGTGTGTTGCAATGAAATTGGAGCGATCATGTTGTTGAATACATTTCAAAATCCTGACACAACATATTATCCTTCGAAGGAAATGAATCGAGGTTGATCGCGAATGACGTTTCACCTATGCAAGAAAATATTTTTTTTTTTTTTAAAGCTCGTCTAACGTCTCATTTAAACGAGGAAATAACTTTGATATTATGTCGATTTGTAAATAAGATTCTTTAATATCCGTTTCTTGCAAATTTTGAAAAGATTTATTATGTGCTACTATACAATTCTTTTTTTACTTTTGTATACAATAGATAAGATTTATTTCTTTTTTTTTTTTATGTACCCATTGTATAAAAGAGTTTTACGAATGTGAGATTATGACCAAAAAATATTAGATATTGTGATAGAAATTGTATTATTCAAATAATCTTGTTATTTTTCTTATAATAATATTATGTTCACACATATACGTTCTTTATTTAATTACATGGTTTTTTTTTGTTTTTTAATATCTTCATTGAACTTTCTTTGTTAAAAATAATATCATAGTACAACCTTTAGAAAAAGGTCAGGGTAATAGTTAGAGAGGTCAACCGAGTGCAACACAAGTGTTCTATGTTGGATCGATAGATCAGTCACACAGGCCGCGCGTATGCTATAATATTAATTAATTAAATCATCGGCAATTTTGATTTACTATACTTAACGGGTCATTTGCAGAACCCTACCCTTTCGATGCTTTAAGCTAATATAAGATACATCTTTTCTATCTTCTTCAATAAGAATAAACATGTTGCGTTTCTTAACTTTAACTTTTATGTACACACGTATACTTTACTTTACTTTACTTCCATAAAATAACAAAATCAACGACGTGTAATTAAAAAAAAAAGCTCGGTTAGAACGAACAAACGATTACTCGAACTTTGATATTTACGATCCAGGATACTTGTTGTAATCGATAAATTGCGTTGAAAAAAATATTCATTATTAGAATTCCATACGATTGACCTGCATCCTTCTTCTATCTCAAGACGCGTCCATTTTATGTATTACTAATTAAAAAAAAGAAAGAACACTTTTTCTTTTTCTAATTGATGACAGATATTTTCTTACTTCTTCATGCTGCAATCGATGAGTTGGACGATATGTATTCTATTTCACGTTTGTTTGTAATTTTCAAGCAAAAAATGTCTACATAAGCATCCTTGAATTTATTTTTCTTTACAATCTCTGCTATCTAAAAAAAAAAAAAAAATATTAAAAAGTATTTATAAATGGATACGAAGAAATAAATATTGTGTAAACATATATGGAATATTTTTATTATATTTATTTATAATTTTTATCATTTATTTCTATATATTATATTATTTTATTCCATATGTATGGAATATATGGAAATATAGTTTCTATCATTTCATATCTTCGTATTCATTTTTATATTCTTCTCAAAGTTGCAATAAAAATTCTCACAATGTGAAATAATAACAATCCATTAATAAAGTGCGTAAATATTAAAATATGAGAATACTTAATTCGTTCATTAGTAGAGTTTTACTTATCGAGTATTGTCGGATGAACTATTCAAAGCCGATTCAATTAAAGATAACATGAGAATAACTATTTTTATTGAATTTTTTTTCTCATCTCTTAGATTGAAATCAAATGAATTTTGAATTGCCCATTAATCAACACTCTCTCGACATCAATTACAGTCTCAAGTGGATTCGCAAAAAATTATCATTTTCGAAAGTGGATCTCTCGGTCCATAAAAGTTTCAAAAGCCCTAAGTTAAAATATTATAGTATGATAATCGAAGTAGTAATGGTAAATTACATCGATCCGTTGCAATAGATATATTAATGAAATATAGAACTTTGATGTTGTTTTTTTGTTGTTGTTGTTGTTGTTGTTGTTGTTTTAAAGTCCCATATCTTTTTCCACATTTTCTATGGTTTCTCTCAGATCGCTTATAAGTGAATCGGAAATTACTTGAGAACGATCAGTGATGAGTCATCACGTGTATGTCGAGGGGTTGCATTGAATAAGCGTTGATTATGTTATTGGTACGATTTAATGTTTTTTCTTCTTTTAAATGTATACTCGATATTATATCTGAAATAAGATATGTGTAAATAGAATAAATTGGAATAATTTTTATTCTTTGCAAATTTTAGAATAAGAGATGAGTTTTATTTTTTATTTTTAAAGAAAAGGTATATCGTGATATAATATATTTTGAAATATCAAATAAATTATAAAAGAGATAGGAAAAGAGAAAGAGAAAGAGAGAAAGAGAGGGAGAGAGTGACAGCAACAGCAGGATAGAAATAGTCCATGCTGGTTTCAAACATTCCTCGGGCACAAGTCGTTTTTGTTTTTTCAAAATAAAGTTACTTGTGCACTCTTTCCTTCCTTTTTGTACAGCGTCGAAGAACACAGACGACTAAAAATACATTTTACTCGATGAAAGGGAAAAATGGTCTCCTCTCATGGTTCAGGATCTCGAAGGTTGAGAAAGTTCATTGCACGTTATATATATTCAACATATATATGTATATCAACATATTATTTCTCAAACTGCACAAAGCTGTATTCTGATCTGTAAATAACAAAAAAAAAGGAAAAAACTAGAGAAAGAGGGAAATATATTGAAAAGAGAACTATAAAGTAAAGAATATTCTTCAACGAGACAAGGCCAAAATAAAGTTTGCCAAGTCCATTTACCTAACCAGTAGTTTCTGTTTTCACTGTTCACTGAACTCAACGAAGGCATCATTGTATAGAAAGGACAATGGCTTTTCATTCAAAGTATTGACGTATAAAACAGACATATCTATTTTTCCAGTAACTACAATTACTTTATTTTAATATTTCTGTAACAATGACATTACGTGTAAAATAATTCAATTTTCAAATTTAATGTGTCTATGTAATGTAAAATATTACATTTTATTATATTTGCAATAAATTGAATTAATTTGAAAATTGGAAAATTAAACCTTTCTCTTAAAAGATATTAATGATACAATAGCGGCACACAACACACACCTAAGAAGTGCAAAGTGTTAATATATTTTTATTATTACTTTGCATTTCTATATGTATATGTATTGTGTATATATATACCACCGTCCACATAGTATTTACGCGAGACGGCGAGACGGCTTCATGCAGCGTTATAACGTGGCGGGAGAAATAGGCGGTTAAAGCGGCGCTCCCACGAGCCGGGAACCAACAACAACGATGCCGACATCTTCTGACGTTGCCGGCGTCATCGACCACCATGATCCCTCTTTAGCTTGTCTCCTCTTTCTCATTTTCTTTTTACCTCTCTTCCTCTTTCTCTTTAACTTCCCTTTTTCCTTTGTCATATTCACTGTCTCCTTCTTTGTTGCATTCACGTGTATCCATGAATAATAACACAAAAAGAGAAAGAAAGAAACACATGTACATATATATATATATATTAACAGTGAACAGAGCGTGTCAGATCATACAGAAAGGCATATAAATTCTCCTCCCTCTCAGAGAAAATTCACTGAGATTTTGGTAGTGTCACGATAATCATCTTCAAATCCAATTAATCTTCGTTATACTACCATTGTGCTTGTTACAAGTTTTAAATAAGATTAAAGCACAGACTCTTTGTTTAATTGTAAGAAGAGAATACTGACCACCGAAGCTTTGATTTTAACTGAAAAAAAAAAAAAAAGAAAAAATCTCGAAGAGAAAATAATCATTATGTTAAAGAAGAAATGATTTCAATCACGTGACAGGAATCAGGGAACATTGTCAGACATATAATTTCATTTGATACCCCCATGATTATCATGACTTTCTTCATATGAAATGTTATTATTAGGACCGGTCATCCTGACTTTTGTTCGACCATTCGTTATTTCAATTCATGAAGAAAGATATTATTACTTTTGTATAAATGTATTTGATAGTCGATAATGCAGATCCTCGTCATCCATCCCTTTTAACTTTTATTACTAGTTCATTGTCTCTTCGAAGGTTTCATAAGTATTATTTTTTTTCTTTCATTCTTGTTTTTATCTTCGTCTTCTTCTTCTTCTTTTTCTTCTTGCTCTTCAGATTCTGTCTTCTTCCTTCCGTCAATCTTTCCTTTCTTCTGGGAGTCCCTCAGAAAGGCCTCTCGCTTTCGCACTGGATCACCTTGGTTGTTGTGTGTTACTTGACGAAGACGACGACTCTTCACCTTACTTACTTATTATTACTACCTCAGCAAGATCGAATCTCTCTCATAAAATCAATGGAAGAACGTCTTCCTTTCTTTTCCTCGCAATGAGTTACTAACGTCATCTAAAAATAACGGGAGTGGAACATCACTTACTTTCAATAGGAAAAAAAAAAAAAAAAAAAAAACTGAAAAGTAGACAAAACGAATAATGTATAATATACTTACATTGATTTTAGAATCTTCAATCTATGCACCTGCAAATGTGTGTACACATACATAAAACAGATTTAAAGAAACATTTAAAGATTGTTTCAATTGAATTACTGAGAGAAAGATAAAGAGAACATAAAACATGGCAGTTAGTTCAAGCAGCATGCGAAAGGAACGATTTTCACCATGCAACATTCGATCCTGAATATAACCCGTTTACGTCGCCCACGCAATGTTTCTAATCTCTCGATACCTTAACACACACACACACAGGGTGTTCTTTTAATTACTATTATAAACACCATAATATCATTTTATTTAATCCATATATAAAAAAAAAAAATAAATAAATTGTATACTATACAATTTTATCTTGATCAAATATTGTTTGCACAAAAATGTATTTAGCATTTCATGAAGATATTTGATTCTACATTTTTTATTTATTCTATATGGAATCGATATCTTTGTACCAAAGGAACACCCTATGCGTATATATATATACACGATAAGTACGATACACTTCGCATAACCATGGAACCCTATTCGCTTTAATATATGTGTGTGTTTATTACGAAATCCAACCGAGTTACCCAAGATCCCAATGTGACCGGCAGTTTCTCTTTGTTCCAATGACTGCCTTCTAAATAATCAAACAAATCTGTATGTGTTCCCTTGTTGTTTTCGATGGGTACGTTTCGATGCGTTTCCGTTTGTAAAAAGAGAAAAAGAGAAAAAGATAGAGAAAGAGAGAGAGAGAGAAAATGTTCTTACGGATAAGAACTCGGTAATCCGATAAAAATCTTGAACATTTAGCAATAAAGAAATACTGTGTAAGTACTTCCGGTTGATCTTAAAGATAATTGACTTTCAGCGTGATTTTATTTTCGATGAAATATAAAATAAAATGAAAAACAAAAACAAAAACAAAGATCTTTTATGATCTCTTTATAGGGAAGATACCTTACACATCGTTCTTCTTCATCCTGTTGTCCTGAATGTTCTTACTTATACGCAGGACACAATATAAGAGGACAGGCCAACTGGAATCCAGGCGAGCAAAGACCGCCAGCTTACGTACTGCAGGTTGCATAACGGTTTCGCACAACATCCAGTATATAGTATCCGATGTCTGTGCAAAAGAAAAACATGTCTATGTGTATATATAATTCATACATATATACACATATATATATATATTTATTTCTCGGTCATATACATACACTTGTTTCGAATCACGAAAGAAAGAAAGAGAGAAAAGAAAAACAGAGAAGAATATAAAAAAAAAAACGAGTTTTTAAGTAACTTAACTTTTAAATAACGTTTATCGATCAGACGATTTTTTTCTTTCTTATTTTTTTCAGTTTTTGTTTCTTTTTTTTGTTTTTGTTTTTTTTTATTAACGAGTTCATAGATTGAATCTAATCAAGTTCGTTGCTATAAAAGTGTATAACCATTTCAAGTATTATCTACTTTGAATATTCTAGAACGAGTGTGTTATATACTTACGTGTACGGAGATAGTGAATTTTGTATCGACAGTTTCAAATAATAAATCATATTGGGAACGTCAACCCATTGAATTGGAACAAACGGTGACAATCGCTTTAAAACGAGAAAATTATAGACTCGGTAAGCATTCGAGCAGAACAATATTTCTTCTTAGGTCTATTAATAAAGCAAGTATTATAATATATATTTAAATATATTTATTAAATAACAATATACGTTAAATATTAATATTATAATTATTATTTGTATATATTGATATACTTACTTTAATACTTTTACCAAAATATATGATAAGAAGATAAAAGAAAGAAAGGAGAGAGAGAGAGAGAGAGAGAGATGAATTCTTCTGAAGGAAAATTACTTGAAGGTAGTCTTCTATTTTGTTTTAACGTCCTATGTATGTAAAACGACTTAGTCATCTATTTTATTCTTTCGAACGTCTAGAATAATAATTAACGAGAAAAGTATGCAAATGTAAAAGATAAATAAACGTATGTATATAAGTGTCTACGTCTGCAGTCAAAGATATTACCGTTCGATGGTCGAGCATTAAATTATATATCACAAAGACAACTTCTTCTTCTTATTTTCCTTCTTCTTCTTCTTCTTCTTCTTCTTCTTCTCCTTCTCCTTTGGTACACCGCATCCTCGTCGTCTTCTTAAGGTTCTATCTTTTCCTTTAGAAGATCCAACTCTCTCAACCGCAAACGACTCACTCCATTTCGTGTGAAAGTAACCATTGCTAAGATCATCGGATATCTTCGTGTACTTCCTAAGAAACCAAAAAAAAAAAATAACAAATGAATCGAAACATATGCTCATTTGATCGTTATAAAATTGATCTCAACAGAAATGAAATTAGATATGATCAAAAGAAAGGAGGATTACAGGAGGAAGTACACCCACAGTATATAAATTTGATGTCTACTGTCATATTTTACTTTCACACGTTCGAAGATAGAAACGAGTAGTAATTCGTTCATTTGGAAGGATTTCTGTGTGATTTTATCTTAAAAAAGAAAATTAATAGACGCGAAAGTCGCATACAATTGGGATTAGAAAGATATAGAGAAAGAGAGAGAGAGAGAGAGAGAGTGTCATCATAAACCACTTGTAAGAAATGATTCTCAACTTTTGCTCAGATTGAAAAGAGAAACGAAATCGAGAGAGAATTTTCTCCAATGTAAGAGAGAGCTCTATGGATTCGCATTAATTGCGAATCAAATTTATATCAAACTACCGAGAGATCAATGAAAATTGAGAGAGAGAGAGAGAGAGAGGGAGAGAGAGAGATCGAGAAGGTAATATACCAATCATAATAGATAATAATACATCATTTATAAAAGAGAAAAGTTAATCTATCATCGAAATCAAAAGTAAATGCAAAAAAGTGTATGACAAGATGTTATAAATGTTATCAAATACGAAACTTAACAAAAAAGAAATTCATCCCCAAAGAAAAAAAATGAAATAATCAATTAAGTAAAAGGAACCATAATTATCTTACTACACAATTTAATTTATAATACTTTCGAAATATTATTGTCTTTTCTCTCTCTCTCTTTAAGTTTAATGACCTATTACAATATTATCATAATATGATTAGATCCTTATAATATTTAACTTGTCTATGATTATTTCAACGTGTTGCTTTTGTGAAAGTGTTCGACTTGTGTTAAATTCGTCTGGACGCCCACAATACGAGGATCCGATAGCAAACACGCTGCCCAAGTAGAAAAAAAAAAGAAATAAGAAGAAGTGTATAAAAAAGGAAGAAGAAGAAGAAGAAGAAAAGGTGGAGGTGGAGGTAGAGATGGTAGGTAGAGGAGGTAGAAATGGAAGTGGAGGTGGAGGAAGAGGGTTGGTTACACTTTTCTCTTATGTAATGCAACTTGAGGTTTCTGCTCGGTCTAGCGTATACACTAGCCGCCTTACAAACTGAAAACAAAACGGAGAGGGCATTGTTTCATACATACGGTAATGTTGTTTCTTCGTTCGTTCATGAAGAATAAAGAAAGATATTTTTAATGGAGAAAGCGATTCGATGATAAATAAATAACCAACGTCGTTTCATCGATTTTCTACAAATTCGTTGCACTCTCTTATGAATAATGTCATCCATGTCTTTAGTTGCCTTGCCTAATTTCCTATAAATTAATATTGTTATTATAAATGATAATTTGATCGTGTTAAGGGTTGGTTAATTGGAGTATAGATATACTATATACATGTGTTCGCAATCGTTCGTACGTAAAACATAGGAGCTCCTAAGGTTACGACCTCACCCGATGAACAACAACGCCGTTAAGAGTGTAGAATACTGCGAAGGTTCCATCGAAGAAAACCGGTATTTAAGAGTCAATGAGAACTGGTTCGTGAAGAGAATATGATGTCACTTTCGTCGGGCATAGTACATGTATGTTGTATACCTGAACAAAAATCAAAGAAAAAGAAAAAAGAATAATGAATGTTATATACGTTGATCGAATAGTAAGAGATAGATTAAAGAGAAGTTAGATTTTGATTTTCTATTATTCAGGGACATGTTGTGAAGTCCCTTTATTATTCTACACAGGATAAGATCGTTTCTTGAAATGAGCGCAAGGCTAGTTTGTTGATCAAGATTATTCAAAAGATATTTCCTAAATTTTATATTGTGTTTTATTTAGTTAGTTTTGTTATGCTTATTTTCTTAAAAAAAGGAGAGAAAAAAAACAAAGAAAAAAATTAATTTTTGATTGATAATAAAAACAGGAAGGAAGACGATCTTTTCTTCGTCGATTCACTTTATGAATTCAGGACTCTTGTCGGCAAGAGATGGAAGGGAGCTAGGGTTCACCTTTCACCCTCGAGTAACTGTATAACGATGGAAAGTCAGATTATGCCAGGAGAGGTAGACGCCTGGTTAAAACCTGCTTCGATTACGCGTCGATTACTGGACTATCACGATGAACACGAAGGAGAGAGGCTTCTCTTCTCCTTTGTTTCACTACTCTTCGCCTGCATCAGAATAATATACATATATATATATATATGTAAAAAGATTTCTTAATATATCAACATGAATTTTGTACTAGAAAATAATGGAGAAAGAAAGAAAAAAAAATAGAAAAAGTTTACGTAAGCCGTTTCCGTTTCATATCGCTTAACTTTCAAACGTTTCTTATCTTGATTAAAACTCTTAGAAAGAATAAGAAGACGGATGTTTCTTTTCAAAATAAGTATTTTCTTGAGATTCAATTGATCAGTTATTTAATCATAACGAGTTAATAAAAATTTCGAAAAAAAGAAAGAAAGAAAAATAAGATAGTATTCTTCGTTATTGTTTGAAATAAAAAAAAAAAGTGTTGAAATTATTTGAATTAACTTGAAACGCTGTTGGTCATTAACATTTAACGTTTCTTGATTTGAAATAAAACTCGGAAGAGCAAGCAAGTAGTTCGAGTAACGTCTCCTCAACAACAAACTCCACGGAGTGAAGGATTTACTCCGTGCACTGAGAGAACTCGATCGTGATTCAGTTTACGAAGAGCGTGGGCGTCGATAACCAAATTGTGGTGAGGTGAGAGAGAGAGAGAGAAGTTTAAGAAGAGGAAAGAAGGGTTTATACGTTCCTCGACGACGAAGAGCACGCTGACGACGACGACGACGACGACGACGACGTTCTCTTCACGATACCCCCAAGTGAAAGTCTCGAATGGCTGTTCAGTCGTGTGACGACGTTCAAAGTGTTCGGATTGTTCTTTCACGTTCGTTCCTTACATACATCAACATCCTTTTTCTTTCTATTACTTCCTATTCTTTTCTTCCTTTTTTTTCTTTTGCGCTTAGTTTCCGTCAATTCGCTGGCCTTGAACGGTAAAAGATGATGCGTATCTCCTGACCAAGGACGATCAACGTAAAAAGTAACTCGTGCAAACTGTAAATGGAAATGCAACAAGAATTTATTAACAAGTTAATTTCTTGTGTGTGTTTTTTCAACAGAAAAATAAATCAATATAAATAAATATATTGGAAATGTTCCTTTATTCGCAGTGTGCATTCGATGATAGATCTCACCCCGCGTGAAAAGAAGTTTTATTCGTAACAAACGTTTCTTTTTTTTTTTTTCTTTTCGGAGGAAACTATTATAATTCGTCGTAAGTACTAATTGATTATTATATTTTTGTTTGTCTGTTTTATACAGGAATTCTTGAAGTTGAAATAAATTCATCTATATATCATATATATATATCTTATTTGGAAGATGATATTATCAATTCGACAGTAGATCAAAACAATTGTTGTCAGACAGGTTGAAACACTAAATCCGACGTTTTATTTTTCTTATTCATATTCTTCCAAATCAATTTTTAATTAATTTATTCATTGTTTATCATTTAAACATGTCTAATATATTTCTGTTATGTATTTTTATTCTTTAATCCAAACATTGTTTATTAATCAAATAAACGTTTAGACGAAAAAAAAACAAAATTTACTTTACAAGAAAATTAATCAATATATTAAACTTTTATCCATATTGGACCATTTTTGTCGATATTACATTTTTTAATAACCGCTCGTGATGTTGTCAGAATTACGTATATTCGTAGAGATATAGTAATACTCGTTCGATGGAACCAGTCATACCGGATAATTTCTTTTTATTTTTTTAATTTTTTATTTGTTTCTTTTCATAAGGAAAAAATATGGATAAATTCTGAGAGAACGTGCATATTACAAGCTATATGATATATATGTATATATATATATATATACATATACATATATAATCTTGCTTGTAACCAAGTCGAGAGTCAGTCTTCAACAATTGTGAAAGGTTTAACCTCGGATGTAGTAAAACAACTTCGCAAATAGTACTAATATCAACTCATCGAATTTGTTTTCGACCTTTCACGAATAATAGCAAATTATAGAAAATAAATATATGCATGATAGTCCCCCCTCCCACCCGCCTCGCCCCAGAAAAAAAGAAGAAACAAAAGATTGAAAAAGATTTAAATCGTTTCTTTCAATATAATAAAATCAATCCGCCCGCGAAATCATTTCCGCTAATAAATAATTCTTCAAATATGATAACATTTAACCAATTTTTCTTACGTACAAGTAAAGAGAGAGTTATTACATTATGTAATATATATATACCTGTACCGTCCACGTAATTAACTAGATAAAATGATCATTGAAAATAAAGCTAGGTAGACTTTTTGTAGGTGCATGAAACGTAATAAAAAGCGGTTCATCATCCCATATGTCGCTTGACCGTACCGGTTTCAAAGTTGAAAGACAGAAGAGAACAGCTTCTCTGACTTAACGTTAGAAATCATCATTGTTTTCTCATCAACGCTATCATCATCATCATCATCATTTTCTTCGTCCTCATCGTCAAATGTCTTGATTATACCATAACGAACTTGGTGCTTGGAAGATGAAGCTAGAAAATAAAAAAGATGTAAGAAAGATGAACAGAGAGAGAGAGAGAGAGAGAGAAGGAGGTTTGGATAAAATAGGACATGTTGAGATGTACTCTCTTGTCGTCTATCACTACCTGGATAAACCTGGAAAGAACTCGAGAGCCCGTTCGTTCGGGGCTGCCTGGCAACGAGTTCGCCTCCGTACGGCGAAACGACAGCAAGCGGATAAACGAACGGTGCTTCCAGGAGATCAGCCGAGCAGGAGTCCTTTCACGTAGCCCCTTCTTTTTGCGGTTATCTAACGATACGTGCGCGTTTGTTCGGTCAGCTGGTTTGCGGAATTGTTCGTTTTATATATATATATATATATAAGAGCTAGTGGTGAGAACTTAGTCGACAGTTAGGGATACATTTTTTGAATGGTGGCTCAGGGTTAATGTCTGGTAAATATTTCTTCTAAAATAAAAAACATTTATTTGAATAATCAATCTTTTTCTAAATGTATGAAGGACTTACCGATGATAGACATGTAGTCATTTGCGTTTTCAAATTGTATTTGATAGAAACAGGAAATATCGGTGATGATAGATAGGCTGATAGGTAGACTTGGATTAGATTGATGGATGATCTATGAGGATAAATTGACTAAAAAATATTTGTATATAATTAATATAAACGTTTTTCTTTTGAATTTAACAATTAATTATATTATTTAAAATTTAATTATAAATATCATTTATATATATTTTCAGAACATATCTAATCTGACAAATAAGAAGATGGCAAGACAACAAACAGCCGATCGAAATATACCTCATTTACGTGACATTTTTGGTTTTGGTAATAAATGGGAAAATACGCGTGTGCAAGCCGAAGAAAAAGCTACTGGGCACGACAGCGCAGTTTCCGTAGGTTCTACTTCTGGGGAAGAAGAAAGTCCGAAGAACAGTAAGAAAAAGAAGACCAGAAGACGGGACAACAGTAAAACCCTTACTGAAAGCGACGTTAAACATTTGGAGAGACATCTTTCAATGAAAAAGACGATACGCAAGAAGATAATGCGTGATCTTCAACAAGCTTTTGTTGAAGATCCTAATGAGTTTCGCGTCGATGATATACCACCGGAACAACTCAAAGCTGAAATCAATATTCAGAGTCTCAGTTTCGGTACGCCATCTCAAAAACAAGGACGCACGCGTGGCAATGCTGAAAGCACATTTCTTGATATGCTCAGAGCAGGTGGTGGTAAGACATCCTTATTTTGTTCTCTTCTTAACTCTGGAATTATATTTAATTAAAGAATTAATTATTTATTTATTATTTTCAATAGGTTTAGAAAAAAATGGTACAGATGGTGATAGGGATTCTGGACACGGTGGTTCACCAACAAGAGAAACACCCAGTGCCCAAGATACAGATGATGAATGCAGCTATAGCTATGATACTCCAACAGCGATGCCACCGAAAAAGAGCGGCAACTTTTGGAGACGTTTCACTATGAAAAATCGTAATAAACGATAAGGATCAATCGTGTTTGATTATAATTACAGAGTTTCGTTGACCAAACTCAAGGATATAAACTCTATATTGATATTTATTAATTTCCACCCTTTATTACCATCGTACCAACGTAGTTCGAGCAGAAATTTGCAACTGTGATATGCATTGAAGTTCAGTCCTATTCCCTTTTGGAGAAAGATTCCTTATCCTTGTTTTTCTCCTCTCTCTCTCTCTCTCTCTCTCTCTCTCTCTCTCTTCTTGTCTCTTTCTCTCTTTTCCTTATTTCTATTGTAAGATTTTAAGAAGTTTCCAATAAAGGCTTTATCATAATGAAAAGCATTAAAAATTAGAGACCAAGTCTATTTTAAGAAATTAAAGTAAAGACAAGTATACACACACACACACACAAAAGTATTTTGAATAAAATAAGAGCATATCAAAAGAAGAAGAAACATTTGAAAACATTCGTTATTCAATATTTCTTCAATTTTTTCATCTTAATGACAATCACTTGTATTATTATATATAATTGAAGAACAAACATGACGACAATACATCATATATAGTAATAAAATGTAACATAAAAAAGTATGAAACATTTTCTACTCGTATACAATATACAAGAAAAACTGTATGGACCACTTTATACGCTATGTATTTTATATATTGTATATTATATGGAAACTTCTTAATGATCTGCATAAAAACATAATCAATTATGTATACTTATAATAATAAGCACAATACAAATTTTTTGGATGTTTATTACTATTAAAAAATAAGATGAGAGTGTCGAATGTAAAATATTAGTTTTTAGTATCTATAAGAATAGATAGTTTTCTTAATGTGTTGTCTAAAATCAAGTGAATATGTGAATTTTGAGAAATATATGTATAAATATATTTGAAAATGTATACATACACTAACGCATGACTTTGGTATACGTGCATATTATTAGTATTAGCTAGTCAACATCGTTCTTAAATAAATTTATGCAGTATATCACATAATGATCTTTTAAATTAAATTCAAATAGGAAAGCTTCAACTGCAGGAACAAAAGCTTTCTGCAATTATATAATATTTACAACATCGCTTTGAAGAAAGAAATTTATATTACATTTATAATCAACTTCAAACAACAAATTTCTTCTTAACTATCTTTCTTAATCAGATAACTCTTTCTTTTTTTTTTTCATTATAAAATGAATCTGTTTCTTTTTTCAGCTCTACAAATAATTGAATTATACAATTATATAATTACTATTTTTTCTTTTAACACCTTTCACATTACATTAATTAATTCATTGACAATAACAATTTATATATATATCTCTTATTATTTATTTTCATTCGTTTCGTTTCGAGCGTCACTTATAGACGACATTCATCCAGATGAATCTATGAGTACAAATTTAGTACTGTCAGGCCCAGACCCTTTGGAGCTCTTCACCACAAAATTCATTAGTACTTTATAGCGATCATTGACCCCTCACTTTCTCGTTACCAAGCATTATAGTTCACCATCTTTATATATATATATATATATGTACTCATGTAATCTCTCACATAATTATATATTAAAATATTACATTTAAATTGACGGTTACGCCCAATTAATTGTTACCAATTTATATCGTAAGGTAGTGTTATCACTATATCATTGGTAGAAACATCATTCACCTTTACAATCCGTAACCATTAGCGTTAACAATAAGTAAAGAATAAATATGATGTCTATTGAAAATTGGCAATCTGAAGAACTCAGGAGACAAATGTGTTAACGAAGATGTAAGTATTATCTTTCCTATCTATTTATGGAATGGAGAACTACAAATATAATACAGCAAAAACCAAGGGGTACATGGCTTACATTTATATCACAACATTTCCTATTTCTTATAATATTTTTATATAGTTATCTCTCTCTCTATAATTTCGAATAACTTAAATTTATTTGAAACAATATAAACGTAATAGAAGCAAACATGTAAATTATATCAATATTTGTAGTTTTTCATGAAATTCTCTTGTACTTATTCAAACTATTAAAGAGAACGTGTCTTTTTACCGCCTTTTTTGGTCATTTCTTCGAACGGATCACCCATCCATATTTACTAACCATGTTTACGTTGCTTAACTTCAGTGATGTAACAGGAACTAGAAATACAATGTAATTAGGCCGTTGACGAAAATTTGATAAATATGTGTATTTACGTAGTCTCAAATAATTAATTAAAATAAGTAATTATACATTATAAACGTTACATTTAAATTGACAGTTACGTACAATTAACTGTTGAAAATTTATTCCACGAGGTGGAGCCACTAAAGCATATAAATCATATATATACAATATATGTCATTTGTGTTTTTTCTGTTTAATGTTTATGTGTAAACGAAAACTTTTAAAGTAGGATTAACGTGAGTGAAATAAATACGATCGTGGCAATAAATAATTAAAATAATTGTTAATAATTAATTAATAATTAAATACACAAACAATGGGGAAGTCACGTAATGGAAAAGCTGCAGTTATATTGACGCTAATTGCTTTCATATTTGTGGTTATTGCATTTACCACACCCAATTGGCTTGAAACGGATGGTAAATTGGAGAATCCAACATTTAGAAAAATAGGTAATTAATTTGTATTAATTTTTTGATCACTTTCAAAAATGAATTTCATGTTTTTATTAATAATATTCTTAATTATATATTTAATGCATGAACTGAAAGAATGTATATTATTCATAATGAGTCAGAGATTATAATACTTATAATTAATAAAAGTGTTCTTTCCTTAGGTTTATGGCAAGTTTGTTTCCAAGGTTTCGAAGATCCTCATCATCTATATGATACCAGATTTTATGGTTGCTGGTGGGTTTTTGAAGAAGAATATTATATCATTCATGATATTCTTTTACCTGACTTCTTTGTTGCAACACAATTTTTCTTCACTCTTTGTATGACGTTGTTGTTAATCGCTGGATTCTTAACTATAACATATACTTGTTGTTCAAGAAACCATGAAAAGTTTCAATTGCTTTTATGGACAACAGGTGGATGTTTATCATTATCTGGCCTATGTGGTATTATTTCTGTAATAATATTTGGTGCCAGGGGTGATGGACGCGATTGGTTACCAAATTGGGAGCATAATGATGTCAGTTGGTCATTCGCTTTAGCAGTCGTTGGTAGTTTCATATCAATCACAGCTGGTATATTGTTCTTAATCGAAGGCCGTAGATATAAAAAGAAAATAGAAAGAATATTGAATGAAGAACAAAAAACTCACACTACTATTTAATATATACGTGTTTCCATATAATGTGAATTTTGCTATTTTAATCATAGATGAGATTACATTTAAATATTTGTAATGTTAGGACATGTGTGTCCAAAAAATATGCGTCGCATTAATTACAAATAAGAATCCGTCCAGGCACAAATACTGCAATCGCTATATCTGATATAGTTAATTGCAATATATTTATAGATCTATATATCATTTATTCTAGGAGATAATAGAAGGACTAATAATTGTATACATGTTAATATAATGTTATTTTATCATTTTATATACAATGTTATGCTATATCTAAATTTATATATGTGTTTTAAAACACTTTCACGATTATATACTTTAAATCTTAAGAGATTATAGAAGAAAGACTATATATATATATAAATCATCAAATTCTAGAAAATATTTAGATAAAGTTCGTTGCATTTTATTGACTTGTACGTCAAGTATTATTAATTCCGTCCGTAATAATATTATTTTTTATATAAAGAAAAAAAGAAAAGCAGTAATATAGTTGTAAATATAAACTATTGTATATAAAGCTTTTATAGTTTCCACACAAACAAAAAAATCTAAGTATATACTATATTTTTTACATCACGTGACATGTATTAAAGATGAATTATTTAATAAAATCAATTTTTAATGTATTAATAATTACTTAACCTCAAAATTTTATGTATATAATATACACATGTATTACTGAATGTAATTTTTACGATTGATTATGAAAAACTATGAATCATAAGAGGAAAGTTTGATACAAAATTTAAATAGGATTTTTCTTTTTTTGTACCAATAAGTATTGCATATCAAAATTAATTACATATGTAAAAGATACGTTGCATTATTTTACATCTCGTATGTTATATTAATTATTACGCGCATTTGAAAAAATAATCTAACAATAATTATTTTATGACAATTTTACTTAAGTATATATATATATATATATATATATAGATATAGTTACACTCAATACTCGTCACTAATTTGTTAATTGTAAGGTTATGTTCAACAAAATTGTATTATTTTATATAACAATTGGTAATTGATATTTATGAATAGAAAAGAAGACTTGATTTCTTAGGAGAATCTAAATAATCTTAATAGATTTTATTGAATTATATTTTTTTTTCCTTAATATAGGAATACATTGAATTTACCATGGAAAAGATAAGAAGTTTATCTGGTGATGTAGGTTGCGGGGTTCTTTTATCGGCTTTGTTTTTTATATACCTAGCATTTGGTACACCAGAATGGTTGGTCAGTGATCCTAGAATTCTTGGCGCTCAATTTGAGAAAATGGGCCTTTGGGTACATTGCCTTAGATCTTTACCAAGACTATATGAAGCCGATGCACCTAAACAATTCTTTATAGGCTGTAGATGGGTTTACGATCCATTTACTACAGAATACAATCATATTTGGGAGTTTTCATTACCACGTAAGTAAATCACACTAATATCTCTCTTGTTTTATACAAATGATAAATATCTATTAATATTTTGATATTAATAAATTGTATGGTATTTTTTTAAAAACATTTTCTTACAGGTTCTATGATAGCTACCCAATTATTTTTCACAGTATGTTGTTTACTTATTTTAGTATCGTTTGGATTGATGTTGTTGTTTATATTATGCTGTCGTCCAACAGATAAAAGATACATTCTACTTATTAAGATTATTAGTTATTTGTCGTTCACCAGCGGTATTCATGGTGCCATAGCTGTCATTATATTTGCATGCATGGGAAATACAGATGGTTGGATGTCAGGTCATACAAATAATTATTTTGGATGGTCCTTTGCAATGGCTGTTGTTGGTATTACCTTAGCTCTCATAGCAAGCATATTGTTCCTTATTGAAGCAAATATACAGAATAAGAAGCATAGAAATTTTAGAGAATTTCAAATGCAATTACAATTACAATTGAATGCATAATGATTGAATTTATGTTGGAACATTTCAATATTTCTTTAAAAAAAAAAAAAAAAGCTTTATTATTTTAATCAAATTAGTCAATGTATTGTAGGATATATAAAAAAAGAAACTATGCCGTCCTTTACCAAATATGGAACAAATCTTTAAAGAAAACTAGATTTTGTATATTTAATTTTTGACTATATAAAAATAATATATAATTATATATATTAAAACTACCCTTTATATATATAAACTATATATTTATCTTTGTGATTGTCTTGACATTTTCTACTTCTATTCTTCAAAATATATCTGTATATACATATAATTGAAATAAATGCAATTTACGAAGTTACTTTACTTCTGTTCATTTAAATGTACTTATCAAAATTACGCATCTCTCTGTAATATTAAAATTATCTTATAATTAGATTAGCTTAAGGATTGAAATAAGAATAAAGCAGTGTTTATGTTAACTATATATGTGATTAATAATTATATATATAAATGATTATTATAAAAATAATACTCAGTCTCGCAAAGACTTACTTTTATCAAAGTTTATATGTAGTAGTATAAAATTCTGGAAGCACTTTGTGTTTTAATATGTAATTTTATAAATTTACTGATTAGTAAATTTGGGTGGACGTTTTTCAGTAAAAGCAATCATTCCTTCTTTTCTGTCAGCCTAGAAAAAAATGTTATAAAAGTATTTATAATTTCTCTCTTTAGACGACAAAATATTGAATTGTTACTCATAATAAAACTATATTTCTTACCGTAGCAAACGTTCCATGGAACATTCTCTTTTCAAAATGTAATCCTTCTTGTAACGTAGTCTCATAAGCTAAATTACAATTGAAAATTAATTAATTAATAGTATATATGTGTGTGTTGTTAATTTATAAAATAACAAATAAAATGTAATTACCCATATTAACAGATTCTTTTGCCATAGATACTATTAATTGCGAATGAGAAGCTATCTTTTCACCAAGTTTAATAGCTTCTTGTACAACTTTATCGGATGGGAATACTTTGCTAACCAAACCTGAAAAAATACTTTGTTTCAAATTTCTTTGCGAAGAAAAAAATGAATATCTATATTTTTCTTTAATTACTCACCACTTTTTTCAGCTTCTTCAGCAGTTATATGATTTCCGCTAAGTACCATTTCCATTGCCTTACTTTTTCCTACAATTCGAGTTAATCTTTGTGTACCACCAGCACCAGGTATCGTACCAATTGCTATTTCTGGTTGACCAAATCTTGCTTTATCACCGGCATAAATAATATCACACATCATAGCTAATTCGCATCCACCGCCCAACTAAAAATAAAATATTCTATTTATAGAAAATATAAATTTTTTAAAATAATAATAATAATAATAATAATATAATAAATAGTACTTACAGCATATCCATTTACAGCAGCGATTACTGGCTTAATGACTTTGGAAACTGCGTTCCAAAATGAAAGAAAATTACCCTTCATACTATGAGAGTATGTATTATTAACCATTTCTTTAATATCAGCTCCTAAATAAATTATTTATTCAATACGAATAGTAAATAAATAAATAAATAAATATATATATATAGGTTTCCATAATAACTTCCAATTTCATAGATACTGTTTTAAATATGATTGCACATAAATTTGTAAAAATTAACATAGCACATTATATGTAAATTAGTTTTTAAAATTATCATTCCTTCGTTTATTTTATCTCTAATTGTTTTTTTTTTTTTTTTTAAATTGTTATTTTGAAATGAGAAATTGTTATTTTGACTTAAAAAGCTGATAATAAAAAATACATTAATATTTACCAGCTGCAAATGCTTTCTCATTTCCTGTGATAACAATTGCTCCAACATTATCATTTTTATCTAATTCTCCAATAGCTTCATTTAATTCGGTCATTAATTGATTGCACAAAGCATTTAATGCTTTTGGCCTATTTAAAGTAATTAAGGCAACATTATTTTTTTCTCCAGTGGTCTCCACTTTTATCAATTCATATGTTTTCATTTGAGCTGTAAATAATTATCGAAATATTTTAATTGACATTTTGTAAAAAAATAATGAAATATAATAAAACTTGTTCTTATCTAATCATTTTAAAAAAAGAAATATTATTATTATTTTTTAAATTTTGTCTCGTCATCGACAATTATCGATTGTTTATAATTGTTTTAATTTATTATTGAAATGACCCGGCATATCGAAACAATGTATTTTCAACAAAGATATAAAATATTATGCAATTATTTTTAAAATCGAACAAATTTCATAATTAAATATATTAACAATTATATGTAATCAAAATAATAATAATCAAAATAATAATAAAAAAATTTATCTTTTAATCTCTGCAATAATCGAATATCGAATTTAATATTAACAATCGAATGTATTTATTTTCAACTTACAAGAATAATATTTGATGAAAGATGAACATTGTTGCGGTTTTCTAACAGTGTTAGAAACGCGAGAAAATAATATTTGTCCTAAGCGAATAGTTGCCATGTTGATCAGGTTCTTCTACTAAGTCGAATGAGAAAATATTGAAATGTATTATAAATACGTGGCAGCCACTGTGCTATGGCCTTGCACTATCGTCATATTTATCACAGGCTAGAGGTCAGATTAAACGAGTTTGTTTTCTAATTGATAATATTTGTGTAAGGAAAAATATTTGTTATTGATAAAATCTTTCTTACCAACATAATAAACAACTATCGATAAGTAAGTAATCTATTTTATCATTCGATCGGTAATGCAAGATTTATGAAATACAAAATCAAAATAATCATTATTTTATTAATTTTATTTGTTTATTATAATAAAATAAATATTACGTTTTATTTATAAAATTGTAAATATTTGATGTGTGTAAATCAAGATTAACAAAAGTCTTTTATAATTCGTTCTCTTTTCTTATTGGTGCATTTGAAATTTAACCAATTTATGACGAATCATGTAAGAGTTTGATTTAGTCGAATTATGTTGCTCATACTGTAAATGAGAACTGAGAAGATAGTTCAAGTTAGACAAGCGGTAGCTTTAGAAAAACGGCATAGTCATTTCGTATTTTCTGACATTTCTTGTTAATTTAAAAACACTCGAATTATGACAGCTAGGTACGATAGAGCGATAACAGTATTTTCGCCCGATGGACATTTACTTCAAGTAGAATATGCTCAAGAAGCTGTGAAAAAAGGATCAACAGCGGTATGTCTGCTACTAATTGGTTAACCTAACTTCTCCTCAATATTACTATTCGAAAATGCAATGTAATCCTTCTTAAAAATTCATTTATTTTTAAAATATGTTCTTTTATTTTAAAATAAAAGTTTGTTCTATTATGATCAACCACTTTGTAAAGTTATGTCAATTCTTTAGGTTGGAGTACGAGGAAATGATGTTGTTGTCCTGGGTGTGGAAAAAAAATCTGTTGCTAAGTTGCAAGAAGAACGTACTGTTCGTAAAATATGTCTTTTGGATGATCACGTTGTTATGGCATTTGCAGGTTATTTAAATTCGATTGTTATAGAATGAATGGATGACATTTTATCATCATGACTAATCAATAAAACAAAACTTTTTTTTTTTAAAGGATTAACTGCGGATGCCAGAGTATTAATTAATCGTGCACAAATAGAATGCCAAAGTCACAGACTAACTGTCGAAGATCCTGTTACATTAGAATACATTACTAGGTATATTGCAGGTAGGCATTATTATATTGGACAACTTCATTATTACAATTATTACTTAAGAAGTATTAATATTATCAATGATTTTCTTTTGATTTTTATTCTTAGGTTTAAAACAGAAATATACACAGAGTAACGGTAGAAGACCTTTTGGTATATCATGTCTTTTAGCTGGTTTTGATTATGATGGTGAACCACATTTATATCAAACAGAACCGTCTGGAATATATTATGAGTGGAAGGTATTTCTGAGATACTTGATCTATCATTATTGGTTGTTTTTTTTTTTTAAATGTTTTTCTCTTTTTTATTCGTTTGTGTTTTCTACATATCTTCTTGTCTTGTAGGCAAATGCCACAGGCAGAAGCGCAAAGACAGTGCATGAATTTCTAGAAAAATATTATACACCAGAAGAAGTATCAACAGAGAAAGGTTCTATCAAATTAGCTATAAGAGCTTTATTGGAAGTAGTGCAATCTGGACAAAAGAATTTAGAAATAGCAGTCATGCGACGTGGGAAACCTATGGAGGTGCTCTTTGAATTAAATTATACAATCTTTTTTTATGTGATATGATATTTAATAATTATATAATGTTGTAAATGAATATTATTTTATCCAATACAGATGTTAGACATTAACACCATAGGGCAGTATGTGACAGAGATTGAAAAAGAAAAAGAAGCAGAGGCAGAAAAGAAAAAGCAAAAAAAGTGATGTACTTTTATTCGAATGCAGTACTATTATATTATTACGTTATTTTTCTCATAAAATAAATATTTTCCAATTAGGTGATGAAAAACAGATGAAATTTAACTTTTTTTTTTTCGATACTACTTTTACTGCCGTATTTATGCATATATAAAAAATCTTATTATTCAGTATGTTTATTAAAACATTTCATAAGTGAAAATATGCAATATTGTTGAAATTTATACAATATCATTTCATAATGTCACTTGTATAATTAACAATAAAGAAACACATTTTGATTAAACTTTCTATGTTCATATTACGTGCGTGTTCGTATGAAAAAAAAAAGAAAAAAAGGAACTGTATTACTTTTTAAAAACTTCCATTGTATGTGTTTATTATCATAAAAATACTAAATATATTACTTTTTTGTGTTTAACGCTATTTTTTCCCCTCTTTTATTTTGTTAAATCGATTTGAAAGTTTAACAAATATACAAAGAGCTATTTATCTTAAATTAAATTACATTGCATTCTAGAATACGAATTAAATTCGTGTATTTTATTATTCTTACAAAAAATCAGGAGACAGTGATTTACCACGATGATTAAATGTTTGAAACGATGGTAGATTTCTTAACGTTTCCCAAGATTTATTTTCCAAATCAACAACAGCACGTATCTCTTTAAAATCACCAGCTATGTACATTACGCCATACATGACTATGAATAAACTAATTATACCTTGTATTAATATCTGCAATCAAAACATTTCATTAACATATTAATATCTTATTAGACATAAATTACACGATATTAATCTTGTTACTTACATCAATTGGCAAAGTGGTAAATTCTTGCTCAGTTATTCGCAAATATGATCTATCTGTAAACATAAATATTTCATTGTGTCAAACTCTTAATAACTTTACAAATATTAATGTCAGTGTATATTGTAGAAGAATAACAAATTGATAAAAGAAATTGACAGAAATTAAAAAAAAAAAAAAAATTATAAAAATAAAATCATATAGACAATTTAACCTAAATATGAATAAATTAATTGACAAATTCAAATATGATAATAAAAATTGATAATACTCACGTTGAGCAGCCGAATAAGCAGCATGCAACATTGACATTACTCCAAGAAATGTTATAAATTTATGCATTGTCGTGGCTGGCATTATTATTGTTGATGATACAAAATTATAAATATTATTATGAAAAGTATATAAATATAGCAATAAACCTTAACCTCTCTAGGTTTTTAGATAATTAAAGTAAACAGAAGTAGATGGCGTAGATGGCGTAGATGGCGCTAGTTAACGTTTTATTTAATTAAGATGAAGGTTACGTATCTTTAGTCAATGGTTATCTATGATGTATAGAATCCATCATATAGTATAATTATAATCGATTTATACATTGCAAAATTCGTGCAGTGCATTCTGGTCGTTTGTGCAAGAAATAAGAGTGTTTTATACATGCATGAAATATTATTAAATTTATATTGTAGATAGAATTATTACGATCATTAAGTATACGAAATATATTTCCAAATAATAATAATCAATAAGTAACCATTTTTAATAAAAAAAAATAAATATGTCAACCGACGAAAATTCCTGGCGTACACAAAGTTTCAGGCAAAGTGTAGTAGCAAAACTGTACGTATAATTTTTCCATATATTTACTTTTTAACATTATATATATATATATATATATACATTATAAATAGATTTTTTTAAATATTATAACTATCCACGTGTTTATTTTGTTTAAATACATAGCGATGAAGCTGTACAAATGTCTGGTGTGTCTACAGCAAAGAATAGCGTTGAAATGGAAAGTCACGTTTATCAGAAAGCAAAAACCAAGGTATGTATAAGTTTATTAATAATAATCATTGATCTTTTAATTGACATATTATAAGTAAATTAATTTTTCGTTCTGTTTACATGGGGTTTATCGTGTCCGAGCTAAAACTATTTCTTTACGGAGTTTGTTTAAAAAGAAAATATATGCAAAAATAAATTTGTTGGCTATTAAATTAAAGGTTTCGAAAATTGGTATAAATTTTTAAAAAATTTTTTTGACTAGATTAAAAGAGTGAAAAAGGACCGGAAATGAATGATCTCTGTCATTCCGGAAGATAACAAATAAACGTATACTGACGAGTAAATTATTTTTCTCTGTTTCAGGAGGAATACCTAGGCTTCATTGCAAGACTTATATTCCATGTTAGAGAAATGAGTAATAATAGAATATATTAAAATATATTTCATTGTTTATAATGTTTAAAAAAAAAAGAAGAAAATACTGAAACTTAAGAATGTTATTTCTTTTTCATAGATACGAAAAAACCAGGCAATGTCGTCGGACCTGGATCAGCTGGTAACGGGAATCAAGGAATGCCAGATCCGATAGGTGCATTACAAACTTTAGCGAGACAAGGAACAGGCAATAATCAAATGATTGGAATGGGTGGACCTGGGCCTAATCCACAAGGCATTGTACCACAATCTTCTACAAATACAGCTACTAATCGTAATTATTCATTAATTTTACTTATTATTATTATTAAGGTTATGTCAGAATTGTTTTTGTTAACACGTTTCGTCCTATGTGTACTATCAATGTATACTATCATACGTAGGAACATACTTATTTAACATTTGGCCATTCGTTGTCACGTACACGTGACATGTTTTCCTCCAATAAATGTGAATCTCATTGGCGGCAGTGCAACGGTGACTTGAGAGATGTGCAAACGTCAAAGTGTTAATACGTTTAAACAGTCGAACGAAAGTGATTTGACATCAAACGTGTTAAAATAAAATTAGCTTATCAACTTTATTAAATTTCGTCAATAAAGTAGAACAGAGTTGTTCACAATACATACAGATACAATTTGATTTACGTCTGACTAACTTTCATATAGAAATAGTTATTAATTACAAACTTAACCTATAAATGTGAATTAATTATAATTTGAGAGAAACATTAAATCTTGTATTAAACAATTGATTTCATACATAAATATAATATAATATAATGTTATAAACAAGAGTATTTTCAAATCAATAAAAATGTCAAAGTTAAATAATTATTACTACGCTCAATATGCACAATCTTGTGAAAGTGAGCCAGGTTATGATTCTGATAGTTTGGAAGTTTTGCAATCTTTAAAATACTCTCCAACTTCTGTTCAATTATTTAATATCTTAGAAAGAAGAGCAAAGAAAAAATCTATTTATGAAAATTGGAAAAATCGAATTATTCAGCAATCAGGTTTAAAAAGTAAAATTGAAAAACAATGCGGTATGAGGGTTAAAATAAGAAATAAAATTGTAACTTACATCTACAAATCTGAATTAGATAACAATGAAAAATATTTCAAATTTAAAGTTGTTTATCTTTACAGCAATTTATTACAAAAATGGTATTTTTCTGTAGGTCATAGTTTTATACCTAATGCATTGAATATCAAAAAGATTGTGAAATACAATGTATATGATCCGATTAGTTTTAAAGTCATTAAAATAGTGAAGAAAATAAGACAAGCTATAGATGCTTTTCTAGAATCATATTCGTATATTTTTCAATTTATTGATTATGCAAAAGTGAAATATCCAGATATTGAATTTCAAGTAGACCAACGTCACAAGTATTTCAAAATATTACTCAAGGAAAAAACATGGCCAAAGAATATAAAGAAAATAAATACAACAGATATAATTATTGTTACCTTTGAATTTGATCAAAATCTTGATATCAACAGTGTCGATTTTCAATATTTGTTTCTCGAAAATGAATTAATTTCTGAAAAGATTAAACAAATTTATGTAGATTTATTGCAAAATAAGTGCCAAGTTTTTCTACAATTACCTTTTTATGAAGCATTTATGCATTTCATGGAATAATAATAATTAATAATATAAATAACAAAGATTATATTTTCTTATTCTTTCATTAATTTTCTTTCTTCTTTATTTAAACGTATAAAAAACATTTATTATTCTTATTAAATATAAACATTATTACTATAATATGATTATATTATACAAGCTTTATATAATTGGTCGCATTTAATTTTTTTTTTATAATGAGTTTTGCAAAGTTTAAATCAACGTCCTGGACAACCAATGACCATGCCTGGTTTGCAAAATAAAATGTCTGGAATGGGTATGATGCAATCTGTTGGTACTATGAGTCACATGAATGCAATTCAAGGTATGCAAAGTGGTGCAATTTTAACTCAAATTAATCAAATGAATCAAGGAAATATGCCACAGCAAATGAATCAAATGATTCCTACTCAAATGAATCAAATAAATACTGGACAAATGCAACAGAATATGCAGGTAAATATGTTTTGCATAATATTTAATATATAATTAATTATTGCATAAACTTGCATAGATAAGAGTTGAGTATTAAATTAAATATTCAATTTATTAACAGAATCAAATGCAAAATCAATTGTCAGGACAAATGTCTAATCAAATTGGTGGATCTTTAAATGCTATGCAAAATAATATGTCTCAGCAAATGAATCAAATTTCTTCTGGTCAGATGGGTCCTGCACAAGTAACGCAACAAATAAATCACATGCAAAGAAAAGTATGAAACAAAACACTTACAAAAATATTCATTGATACTTCAACGACAATATGATTTTTCTTATCTCTCTTTTAGCCTGGAGAAATAATAAATAATGTATTTCCTGGTCCACGTAATGTTACTCCAAACACATTCTTAAGACAAAGTCCATCTCCATCTGCCCCCAGTCCAGCAGCTTTAGCAGCACCAGCAAGGTAATATTTGTTTCTTTTATGACACATTTCAGAGTTTTTCTAAACAATTAATCTTTTAATTAATATATATATATATATATACATATTCGATAATATTTTGTTTATAGTAATCAAATGGTAGCATCTCCAGCTTTAGTACCATCTCCAAGTTCACAACATCCTATCATAGCCGGACCACAAAGATCTGTTGGTTAGTATATGCAATTATCGAATAATCAAATTTCTTAATAAGATTCTTTTTCAATAATACGTTTGATGAATATTTTTTTTTTTAGGTATGGCACCATCTCCTAGTAGCTCGTTAAATACTCCAGTAGCTGTGGGTGCAACACCTAGTCCCCAACAAGAAGATCAAGCGTATAGAGATAAAGTTCGACAACTCAGTAAATACATAGAACCATTGAAAAGAATGATTTCCAGAATGGGAAATGATGGAAGTAAGAAATTAATAAAATTTATTTTTTTTTTTGTCGATATGAATTCTAAGATTTTGCATAAACAAATGTTTTCTTACTTTTCAATTATCAAGATGTCGACAAATTGAGTAAAATGAAAAGATTATTGGAAATTTTATCGACGCCCAGTAAACGTATGCCAATGGAAACACTTCTGAAATGTGAAGTTGTATTAGAAAAAGTCGACTTTAAGAGAAATGACGGTAGTGTTGGGCCACCTGTGACTACTTTAAAAGAACATCATTTCTTTAGTCCACTTTTGGAAACAGTAAGCACTCATTTACAAAGTCCAGTAATAAATCACACTTTACAGCGTACTTTCGGTCCATGTTCAGAAGCATTGTTTGGACCAGAGATTAAGTAAGCAAATAATATTTAATGTCAATTCATTTATCATTTATATACGAAATGGAAATTTTAAAAGAGAACAAAATATTTGATTTATTTTCTTAAATAGAACTTTGCCACCGTTGAATAAAAGAAAGATAGAGGAACCACCTAGTGAAATACCAGATGTTTTACAAGGAGAAATTGCACGTCTCGATCAACGATTTAAAGTAATTATATAATTATTTGTATACACTGTATATATATCAACATAAACATATTCCATTTTATACATACACAATTGACGTTTCTCATTTTTATAGGTGAGTCTGGATCCAGCACAACAAAATGGTTCTAAATGTATACAATTAATATGTTGGTTGGATGATCGCCATTTACCATGCGTACCACCCATATCAGTCATCGTACCTGCTGATTATCCCTTAACACCACCGCGTTGCGTTATGACGTCTCACGAATATACAACAACGTTTCTTTGCGCTGTACAGAAGGCCCTTAACGCACGCATTACTAAACTTCCACGTCATTTCTCTGTGTCACAGTTACTCGATACTTGGGAAATGAGTGTGAGACAAGCAAGTTCATCAACGCAAACCCCTATCACAGCTAGCACGGTCTTAATGGGCCTGTAGTTAATATTTTCTGAATAATAGATTTACTTTCTTTTATAATCTAGATATATAATTATTATATTAAAATAGTTATTATAGTAAATTGTTAATTTTATTTTAGTCAATAATTAAATCGTGACCAAAAAAAAAAAAAATGGACGGATATATTATTAAGACGTACATTTTCGTTTGAAATTTTTACAAAACTATCATTTTCTAAATTAAATGAAAATACATTCCTTTAAATAATGATCATAATAATAATAATAATAATAAAAAAATGTTCTCGTAATTATCGTAAATCACATTTGTGAACTCGTAAATCTTTAATATCCTTATCTCGGATCTATAAAAGTGATATTTACATTTAGAAATCCACAATAGAAATGATGTTACGAGAGTTGACCGGAGATATCACTGCGCATGTCACCCTTCCATAATAAAAGAAAAAAAAAACTAAGGAGGGTAAGTTAAATGACAAACGTTTAAAATAATTATACTTAAACGTTACTACAATAGTAAGACGACGAATCGATTAAAAAAAAAAAAAAATTAATTCACCCTTTCAAACATGCAGTGAATATGAAATTGCTCATTTACAGGAAATGTTTCAAAGTAACTATTATAACAATAATATTTATTGGCGATTCGAATAACTACATTTATTTCACGTGAACGAACGAACGAACAAACGAACGATAGAAAGAAATAATAAACGTGTGGGATATTTTAAAAATGATCGGTCTTAGAAAATACATAAAACGAATGTTCACTTTTGAACTACTTTGTTGGCGTTATAAGTTCATGTTATCTTTAATAGGCTGTTGGCCACCATTATATGTTAAAAAACAAATATTTAAAAGATTATTCGTCAATATATGTTTGACTAGTTTGATTTTAATTCAGGTGATAGTCTCTCAATTTACATTCTATAACAAAAAAAGAAAAAAAAGAACTTTATTCAAATTCAATTCTTCACGATTCTTATACATCTGTTTCAAATTTGTATATATTGTTAATTAGGTATTTGCTCTTTTCACTTCGGCAAACGAAATCGATACAATTTTGGAAATAATGACTTATCTTTTACCAATCCTTGGTATGGACACCCCATACTTTGCTGTATATTTTAATATAGAAAAGGTAAATACATATACATCACATTGTTTTTCTTAAAAATATTAATTTTCTAATGAATTTTCATAATTATTTAACAATTTTCTAAATTAAATTAAATCAACAAAAAGAATTATTTTACTATTTGCAGACTCTCTATTTTTACAATCACTGTATTGCTGATTGGGAAAAATTAGAAAATGAAGAGGAACGTGAAATTTTTCAAAAATGTGTCATAAATAATACTTATTACACTCTTCTTATAACTGGTAGGATGAGACAACAATTTTTTAAAATTACCCACATTTTTTTGGAATCTTAATTCATTGCAAAATATAATTATCATTAATTGATTTAACCAGTTAAGTGTGTTTGACGACTATATCCGTCATCGCTTGATTATCGCGACACACACCAGAGCGCGCTCTGCTCACAGATCGTCACACTTAACTGGTTAATAAATTCATCATAAAAGTAAATTCTTTTAAAATGTACAATTCAGTATTCAACAATTTCAATTATTTCCAGAATTAATTAATTGTCATTTTACTGTAAATTAATATTTCAGCATTTTACAGTCTAGGAGGTTTAGTATTAACATTTATTTCATTAAAACCAGTATATTTGGACATTATTTCACCTTTGAATGAGACACGACCACGTCAGTCAATAATTCCAGTTGAATTATTTTTCATTGATAAAAATGAATATTTCTTTTTGGTATTCTTTATTATTTTTATGACTGGCTTTGTAACTGGATATGCTACAATAACTTCATTGAATATACTTTTTTTGGGGGTACAACACGGTTGTGCATTATTTAAATACGTTGGGTAAAGATTCATTATAGAATTATTCAAGAATTTAATCTTTGTATTAATAAAAATTGTTCTCGATTATTCTTGAACATTGTATTTTTGTTTTCTTTTTTTTTTTAGATATAAATTAGAACATTTGATCGATGAAAATGAATTTCATCAGGAGGAGATACCAATATCTAAAATTTATGAGAAAATACGTCAGAGGATAATTATTAGTATTAAACTACATAAAAGAACTCTTGAGTTAGTATATGTATCATACATAAGTATATTTACATAGATAAAAATACAACATTAAAAGTAATTTAAATTATCTTTAGAATACTTCATATATATTTGAAAGAAAATTTGAAATATAAAATAATCTCAAAATTGAACTAACAAGATCCTTTAATAATATTGTTTTTCAATGATATCCAAAATAATATTAAATTCTAATTTCTTCTTAAAGGTATATGGACTTTATGAATTCGATTTGTGCATACTTTTTCCTCATAGCATTAATGTTCGAAGTTTTAATCATTGGTATGGACTTTTTTAAAGTGAGTAATTATTGTTCTCTTTATAAGTATTATTAATTATTAAAATATATAATTATTAACGATGTTTTCAAAATGATACATTTCAATCCTAGTTGCAATCCACAGCAGATATTTTTCAATCTAAGAGAAATCTCCTTTTGTTGATTTTTTATATTCCTGGTTCTCTTTTGGTGATTTATTTAACCTGTAGAATGGGACAAGATGTTTTGGATAGCAGCGAGAACGTGCTCGAAAAAGCGTAAATTTATTTTTTCTTCTTGCAGTTCTGTTTCATATATATATATGAAATATAATAATAATATATTAATTTAAATATACGCATTTATTATAATTTTGATTTCTGACATAATAAAAAAAAATTAAACAATATCATAACTTTTTTTATAGACGTATGGTACCGTGGTATTTGTTACCGCCAAAAATGCAAAAAGCAGCCATATTGATAATGATAAGAAGCAAGAAACCATGTTACTTAACTATCGGAAAAATATTCGTCTCGTCTCATCTATTTTTCACTTCTGTAAGATAAATAATATATATCAAACTTTGATAAAAATTATATCGAAAGATATTAATGCTAAAAAAAATGTTCTTTTTCATATTTAAAGATAGTAAGAACGGCGATGTCCTACGCAACCATGGCTCATTCATTACGATAATTGATCTTGATCAATGAATTATTACGAATCTAAAATAAAAACTAATAATTGCATACTAATTAATTGCACTTTTACAAAAAAAAAAAAACAAGAAAAAAACAAAGTAAAATAATGACAACACTAATCTAATAAAATCTTAAGAAGATTAATCACGAAATAATTTGTAATTGCATTTTATGAAAAATTAAAAATCGATATAAATAATGTTGACTTCATAAAATGGCGGCAAATTTGAAAATACTCGATAAAATTATATTTTTTAAATCATAACATATTCGTTATTTATAACTATAATTAAATAAAAAAAAAAACATATTAATATTAAAGACCAAAAATATATTGCACTTTATTATTGCAATTTATAACCAAAGGAATATTATTCTATAATCCATGTTCTTTTTCTAAACACACATAGTCATATTATGTTAAATAATATAAACCATGATTGCATAATAATACGCATATAAGTATATATTTTGGTATAGTAATCTCTTCCCGTTTCAAATTAACCAACTACGCAGTATCCATCTTAATATCTCAATATATAAATAAAATCTCCAATATGAGTCGTAATGCAATTGCAACACATATTAACTTATTCGTAAATCCATGAATTATTCTACATGATTATAAACAAAAGTATGCAAAAATTACTGCTATCACAGATACAGCAAATATGCATAAATAAATAAATAAATATATATATGTATATGTATATATATATATAAGTGCATACGTGCACTTCAGAAGCCTCTTGCATTTCCATGAACTAGTTAAAATAAAGATGTGAATACTCAATGTACATAGAAACACACAAATATGAAAAAAATGTGCATTCTTTTCCTTCTTTTAATTATTATCAACTTTTTTAAGGTATAATTTAGAAGTATGAAAATTTATTAGGACAAAATATGAATTTTGAAACCTATAAAAGATATAATAAAATTAAATTATAATTTTAAATATTTTTAAATAAAATATAGTCATTCTTAAAGATACGCCTTAAGGGAGAACGTTTCTTGCATCGCGTGCTTCTCTAATGTTTGACATTGGAATTTACCAACGCGAAGGGAAGGTGCAGTACCGGTTGCACGCGTGTGGCTTTACTCCAAGTGCTGTGACAGTTTTGTTCGATTTTTTTTTCTCTAGAAAGTTACGTAAAAGTTTTTATCATTAATTAAGTGTTTATATGTTATAGAAAATATTCATAAAGAAAGAATAGAAAATAATTTGTATATTTTCATTAATTGTTGAAACAAGACGAGACGAGACGAAACGACACGAGACGAGACGAGACGAGACGACGCAACACGAAACGAGACGAGACAACGCGACACGAAACGAGACGAGACGACGCGACACGACACGACACGATTCGACTCGACTCGTGAACTCTCGTAAAGAATAAAAAGCATAAAAACATTGTGCATTTTTACAAGATTTAAAGTAATCGGTTAACATTATACAATATCGCACGTGTACAAGAAGAAATCTCCATTTCTTTTTCATAAATTATTCTTCAATATATTTTAATCTCTTGAATTATTTCGTCGCGTGGTTAGGGAGAGTTTCGCGCGTAACCTTCGTTACGAACGCACTTGGAAAGAAAGAAAAAGAGATAGAAGAAGAAAAGGAAAAAGGGAGAAAGAGATAGCACACACACACAGACACACACACACATATACATATCCATATGTAGTGTAAAGAAAAGAGACAAAAAGTGTGGGACCAACTTGAGTTTATTCGATTACGAGAGAAAGAGAGTGAGAGAGAAGGAGAAAAAAAAGAAAGAGACAGAAGATCGAAAGGTACGGAGTTTCAATATCAATTTGATCTTTAACAATAAATTACAAGAAGACGTGTGTATGTGCATAAATAAGAAAAAATTCTAAACGCGGCTAAGATATTATAGACAAATAAAAAAGGAAAATTAAAAAGAGAAAAAGAAAAAAAAGGCGAAAAAAACAAATAAGAATATAGATCAAATAAAAGGGTCTGAAATAGATATCTTTGTAGGACGACTAATTAGGGATACGCAGAGAGTTATAGAGGATATAAAAACATTAACCATAAGCCATGGGTAAGACGCCAAAGAAGGCGGCCCCTGGGGGCGATGAGAGGAATTCTTGCGTTCGGAGAATCAAGCCAACGACCGCGTCGTCTAAAACCTCCGAATCTGAGAAACAACGCGAGTCGGACTATTCGAACAGGTTTGTAAAATTAATCAAATGCAACAAAGTGAGTTTACACTTGGAGTTTACATTCTTATTATTATCTTTCTTAGCTCATTCAATTTGTTTATCAATTGACACCAATTGAGAAGACCGACTCTACACTTACATTAGTAATTGTCTTTAGTTTTTGTCTATGTAATATAATCTGACAATGTTTATACTTTAATAGTATTTTTCCAAACAATTTGGATATTACTGTTAAAACTTGTCAATGCATACATAGTTTGATCGATATGAATTTTTTTTGAATTAAATATCATGTAAATATGCATTTTCGTATTAACATTTATACTGAGTACGAGCTTTTCATATTTTAATGATAATCTTTGCTTAAAGATAATATCGGAGTTGTGTGATTGGTAGAAAATTATGGAAATTGAATTAAATCAACAAATTGCATGTAATTATTATAAATTAACTCCGATTATTGATATCTTCCGATTAGTCTTTAGATGGTGGTACATATCTTTCGGTTTGCTTTTGATAACTTTATATGACATTATAATTATGATACTTATAAGCAATTTAATTTAATTTCTATAAGGATATTTGTAAATATGTTTCCCTCTCATCACCTCCAGCATTTGTTTGAAAATGTATGGTGTATAAAGGTATTCAATGTATGATATATCTATTAACATTCAATTTTATAAGATTTCAATTACATTTTTACAGACCAAGGCTGAGTAATATTCAGAAAAAAGTTCTTCCCAGTTCTACGAAAAAAGTAAGTAAATTGTAAATACAATTTTACTTTGTTGAATATTATACGTTGTTGTTGTTGAGCTTTATCAAATTCAGTTAATTTTAATTGTTTCCTTTGATGGGGGAACCTTGATTGTTATTTTCAACCGCATCTTATGATAACATTTTAAAATGAAAAAATTGTGATATTTTTAAAGATAAAAAACAAATTAATTGTTATACTTAAATATACAGGGTGTCCTGTAACTGGTGGTACAAGCAAACAGGGGTACCCTAACAGTACAAGTATGAGAATTTAATATTCTGAGAGTACTGAGAATACTGTACTTTGTAACAGGGCAAAAAGGTTTGCTTACTTGACAAATTTTCAGACTTATTTTTCTTAAAACACTTAGTTTTTTGTTTTATGTAGAATCAGTCCCTGTTCGCTTGTACCACTATTTATATAACACTCTATATGTATCTGTAATTTAAAGAAATATATAATAATAATAATAATAATAATATATTTGTATTTCAGAATAAACTTCATAACACAGCAAATAGCTTAAATCAACAATTGGTAAAGAATTTATCTAAGGATACAGTTAAAGAAGGTTCGGTGCAAAATATGCTTCAACATTTGCGACAAGTAAAGCAACAAAAGATGCAATCTAAGTTAGAGGAAGCAGAATCGACAAGTAGTAGTATATCTATAGAGATTGATAATAAGGAGGAAACCGTGAATGATGTAGATAACAAGAAAGAAGAAACTACAACCAAAGACAGTAATGCTAATCATACAACAGAGGAACAAGATTCTACAACTAATACAAATATCGAGAAAAAGACTGCCGAGAGTATAGATGAAGATACAACAACAACAACAACAACAACAACAACAACAACGTCTACGAACAATGAAACCATTCAATCGCAGGATAAAGAAAACGAAAAGAAAGATCATTTGGAAGAGAATAATAAACAATGTGACGAACAAGAGCAAGATGAGATGCAATTACATTTACGAGTGGATGATAGTCCTGCAAAATCACCTGATACTACATCGACTATTAGTATAGTGAACGATGAAAATGAATTGGATGAATTACCTCAAATACAGGTAGTAAGTGACGAAGTTAAAGAAAAGAAAAGTTCTCAAACTGAATCGGAAGCAGGAACAGAAAGTTGTTCCGTGGATATAGTAGAATCTGTAACATCTGAATTATCTGAGGCATCTGAACCACCGAGTCAGCAGGATACTCAGAAAGAGAGAGAAAACTTAGATTTAAATGCAAAGAACGAAATGTTAGGTATTAATTATGATGCATCGGTGACATTGAAAGACGTACAAATTAAATTAAACGATTGTCTTAAAGAAAAATTAAAACACGTTGAAGTATGCGAAAGTGATGATAACAATATATCCAATTTATCTGCAAGCAATACTTTTGGTAAAACTTTGCGAAATATTTCTGGAAGAACTGCGATTGATAGATTTCGGCATTCGTCATCATATGATTTTTGGGTTTCACCAAATAATAGTCAATCAACAAATATATCGATGTCACAGTCACCACGAAGAGACACGACAAATACCAAAATTTTACGTTACAGTACAGGATTGTCAGACGTAATGTCGAGTAATGGTAGTTTTGTAGAAAGAAAACGTAAATTAGCAGATTCTCCAGAATCAACAGCTACTTTAAAGAAACAAAAAACGGAACAAAGTAGTTTATTGAATACATCAATGGATATTATTAGGGGGTTACGTAAACCAATACAAATTTCGACACCAAATATAAGTTACAAGGAACAATCTGATAAATTAAATATTAGTGAAATAAATGATGGTAATGATAAGTTTTTATCAATGCATACTACTGAAGATGGTACAAAGAAGTGGTGTGTCATTATGTAAAATAATGGAAAAAAAAGAAAAGAGAAAAGAGAAAAGAAAAAAAAAACAAAAAGAAAACATAAGAGAAAAAAGAAACTAAATTATTATCCATAAGTATTTTTCTATTCTTCGCGTAAAAAATATTATATAGGAGAAGTAATAATCGTCATTTGTAAAAGTAATATACATATATAACATTTGTAATAATGTTTAAATAGTTTGTCAATTCTTCTTTTTCTTTTTTTTTTTTTCTACTTGTAATTTATACATGTAAAAATATACATGTATACACACATTTTCGTTTGTATATCTCTCTTGATAAAGACATTGCATAGTAGGATTTACTTCTCCTATAAAATCTTTTATATATATATATATATATTTAAGAGTTTATGCCTTCTTGCATAAGAATATACAAAAAAGAAAAAAAAAGAAAAAAAAACAAAAAAAAAAAGAAGAACAAAATAATAAACATATTACACAGAGAAGAAACGTTGAACAGAAATTGTTCGTATTGATATGATGGTCTGATTCTCAATCATACGTTTATACGATTAAAAAAAGAAGATATTTTAGATTATATTATTAAATAATAATAATAATAATAATAATAGTTGCGAAGAAAGAAAACTGTTATATCGTAGAAATAGAGAAATGAAATTAAAAACCTTTTTTTAGAATCATTAGAACGAATTTAATAAAAAAAAAAATCAAATGCATTGCTAGATTTTGTTTGAATAAATATATTTATGTTATTATAAAAAAGAAAGAGAAAGAGAGAGAGAGAGAGAGAGAGAAAGAGAAATATAACAAATTATACTTGTGTCATACAAGTGTCATACACGTAGATTATTTTTTTTTATAATTGCACAAACTTTGTATCTCTCAAGTGCAGTATAACATGTAAACGTTATTACTATTTTTTCAAAAAAAAAAAAAAAAAATAAACTAAGCAAATTATACTTAAACAAAAAAAAACCAACAATGTTATAATAGCTTGGTCGATTCTAATTTATTAAAAGTACGTTTTGAAATAGTCCATGATTTTAACTAATAATAGTAATAGTAATAATACTAATACTAATAATAATAATAATAATAATGAATCTATTGGACGGGCAGATCTCATAGCTTAAAAAATATAATACTTTAAGCGTAAAAGAATATATAATAGAAATTTATAAATAATAATTTAACCATTCTAATATTCAACAATACACTTCACATTAAAATTCTTTAATTAAGTTGATTATTATTATTATTTGTTAGAGATTAGTCAAAAGCTTTAATATTAGTCAAATGTTATAATGATATACATATACATATACATATACATATATATTATACTCTCTCTAATAATTTTTTATAGTCATAAAAATGAAAAGACAAAAAAGAAAATCCATCCTTCAAAATACATGACACAGAGCCCGTATAATAAATTTCTCATTAAAAAAAAATATATATATATATAAACAAAAGAGATAAGAGAGAGAGATAGAAGGCTTAGTAATGATTTCAATTTTTTGATCTATCAATCAGTAAAATGTATATTTAATATATTTTCATAATTGATACTTTATACGAAGGCTCAAGCATTTATAAATAATTGTACAAAAATGAATTTGAACATGAGTTTTTAATAGCGGATAGAATAAATCATTTTTTTTTATTGAGTTGCCTTATCTCGATTTGGTAACATATGACAATTCTTTTTAGATACAAAAATAATTAACAATCGGTACACACACACACACATATATATATATATATATATATAATTAGATATAAATATATAAGATACGTTTCGTAGTCGACGATTCGTATCTTTGAGTAAATAAAAACAAATGTTTTTTTTTCACAAGATATACAAATTAAATATAGTTTTACTATAATGCAAATTATATTATAAAGGTACAAAAAGAAATATTGTACATTTCATATGAACACTTAAAGTGTATAAGAGAGAAGTATAGGAAACGAAAATAGCTGTCTGCATTAATTAGAAAAAAAAAATGAAGAAAAAAAAAAAGAAAATGGAAAAACAAAATTTCAATCGAGTCTTTTTAATCAACTTTTTTTTAATCGTTCGTTTAACATTTTATTTTCACATATTTATTTTATTATTATAAAAAAAGAAGTTGTGGATACTAAAAGAAAAAAAAAAAAAAAAGAAAACGAAGAAAAAAAAACCCCATATATTATTTAACTTTTACTTCTGCGACTATATTATAATAACGTGTTATAATTTATGTTGTTTTTTTTCCTCGTCTTTGTTTTTTCTTTTTCCTCATCCTCGGAATTATTCCGTTCATTCGAAAATGCGTGACAATGGATTGTTCGATTGTAATATGTTCTTTTTTTTTTGTAAATCTTTGCTTAAATCATTATTGAACGTAAAAAATTTGTGTGCGATTGATGAATGAATATTGTAAACAAAAAGAAAAATTAACAAAAAGAAGGAACACAAATTTGTATCGATATTTGAAAAATATCGATTATCAGTAAAATCGAATTATCAAAATAAATCGATCAATGTACTTTTATATTTGTTGATGATTACAAATATATGATCGTCAAAATGAATATACAAATGTATATATAAGAAAAAAGAAAAAAAAACAACAAATGAGTTTTAATAAATTTCTTAAACTGTGAACAAATCTAATTGTTAGTTAAAATTACAGAAACGTAATGGATCATAATATGTAAAAGTAAATAACAAGATATTTGTACCCGTCCCCTGTCCCCCCATTGTCAATTTTAAATAATTGGACCACTTATGACAATGGTGTTAATCCATTTTTTTCAATAAAAAAAAAAAAATTGAGAAAATTTTTTATTTTTTATTTTATAATAAATCAAATCTATGTGTTTTTTCAATTTTGTCTTGTGAATTTATTCAAAATGCATTTCTTTCATGGAAAACATTTAATAAATTGATCGAAAGGTGGTAAAGGTTAATGAACGGTGTGTCAGGTGATTCAAAGGACGGAAGTAGGTAGATCTGTATCTCCTGTTATCATCATCATCATCATCATCATCATCATCATAATTATTATTATTATTAGTATTATTATTATTATTATTATTATTATGTTTCCTTTTTTTTCTGTGATCAGGTTGTTCCTCTTTAATTATTCGTCGTTTGAATAATACAAAAAGGAAAGGGATAAAAAAAAATAAATAATAAAGTAACACGGATGACTCTACTTAAAACGTATAAAACCTAGTTATCCAATTCTCAGAACTCTCTCGAAGAAGAAGGGAGATATCATAGAAACCACCAACTCGAGAAATTGACAGGTTAACATACACAGGAAGAGGAGATATTCTTCATGGTTATTAGCATATACCGAAAGAAAGTTTCCGGATTTCTTTCCTCATATGTGTATGAACGTATATATATTTATAATATATATATATAGTACTATACTATCCATCGACTTGTCTCATACCGGTATGCAGGTTAGTAGGTCACCATCACATCTCTACCAATAATGATTCCAAGTACCCACAAACTGAGATCAAACGATGACATCTCATAAAAAATGGTTAAATGTAATTTATATATATATATGTATATATGCATAACATCCTCGTCAGATTCGTTTTTGATCTTTAAATCAGATTCACAAAATCTTCATCGTCATATTCAATTTTGAATATTTCAAATTTTCAAATATTCCCGCGGAACCATTCACCTCGTATATTTCAACCAATCAGATTCATCGTTTTATTTTTCAATCATATTCCAATAAATAAAAATTATTATAATCGATATAAAAGGTGAGATAAAACAAACTAATCAAATGTAAATTAATTTATGTAAATGAAATTATGTAAAATAGTATTATGATAGAATTTATTTTCCAAAATTAGTCAAATATGATAATGCATAAATTTGAAACAATGAATAATTTATACATATACTGATTTAAACAAATGTTGAAAGATAATTTATATTATTCTGGTTATTGACTTATAAAAAATATTTACGAGTATTTATATCGTTAAGAAAAAATGTAAGATGTTCGAAGGGGCTTTTCAGTCCCTTTCCATCTCATTCTTTTTTTCTCATCCTCTTTCTTTCTTTCTTTGTCAAACATAAACATTCTGTCTCACTCTTCCTTGTTATCTTTTCCTCTCACACTCACTCTTCCTTAACATCTTTCTCTTTCACTTATCTTTTTTCTTTAACTCGTTCGTTCACGATCTTCTTCCCACCACGCGATATCATCTCACATACACCGGTCCAAACGAGGTTTCGTGCACTTTCGAACACTTGGAGATGAGAATTTTGTTATTCGGTTCTTCGTAGACACGAACGTCTGACTCGATCATTCGAGGATCATCCGTGATTGGTAAAAACGAAACGTTACTTTAAAAGCTACTTAAAAAACTTCAGCTAAATATATATACATATATATATTCGAATCGATCACATAATTTCCTGTGAATTATTTATTTAAATGTGTACATAAATTTACAACACTTTGGAGTCGTCTGAAATCACAGCGGTGTACGTTTGTGCGTGTGTGAACATTTTCATACGAAAGTGAACATTTTATCGTTAAACGAATTCTTTATTATTTATATATTCATTCATTTATATTCTTATTAAAGGATATTTTAAAGTTTAATTCTAATTTAGTAGACTTTAAGCAAATTGAAATTTTAAATAACGCTATTGTTTCGCGCGAAAAGTTTGTTAAGATCAATTCAAATTGGCAACTAAAATATCATTTCATTTTTGTCTACTTTTAATTGTAGACAATTGTTAACGTTTCTCATATATAATAAATAATAGATATCATTTATTTCAAACAATCGATTCGAAGGAAAAAGGAAAAAAGAAAGGAAGAAAGAAAAAAAAAAATACGAGGAAACTCTCGTTTGAATAATACCGAACCGCTGATTGGTCTGTTTTTTAAAAAGTGGATCGTCTGCCCTGCAGCTATAGGTCAACTTACGTATTACGATGATTGGTTCATAAAAAAAAAGTTGACGATCGTTTAACTTCATAATTTATTTTTGTCGAATGTATGTGCAAGAAAATGATTTTCAAACGAATGATTTATGTTAATAATATTGTTTACATATATTATATGAGTGATGCTTATGATTTATAAAAGCAATGATCAAAAAAATATACGAGTGAAAAATGAATAGACGAGCAAGTTTACCAGGAGGATTAAATTCTTGTGAAAGGATAAGACCAGAAAGACCAAGAAATCCGATTCAAAAGTTAATATGGAGACCAAATTCTCAAATTCAAATAGATTATGTAGGTATATTGGAAAATGAAGGAGCAAATCCACGTATGGCCTTGAGAAGGTAATCGAGTAATATAGAATTTCAAATAAAAAAGAATCTAAGGGAAGTGCATTCATTGTTATCGATAACATAAATATCTTTGTTATCGACAGAAAGCAAAAGATGTATAGATAACAATTTAAAAAACAAATTCTATATAATAACTTTTCCTTTTATTTATTTTTTTTATTTTTTTATTTTTTTTTAGATTACTTCGACTTTACGAAGGTAGACAATTTCGTGAAGCAGCAGCATTTTTGATGAAATTACCGCAGTATACTTTAAAAACAGCATTACCGGACATTCCAATAGATTTGTTGATCGAAACTTTACCGCACAGTTTAACTTTACTCGAAGCTCTTTATTGTAGACTCGTAGAATTAAATATCACTGATACGAAGATCCTAAGAATAGAACAAGTTCTATGGAGGGTGGTACAATTGTTGTCGAATAATCAGGATTATGTACGTCCAAGGATTTGGTGTAAATTGTTGGCGTCTTTAAATAGATTGTCACCTAATACGAAGAATATATTGGTGTCGAGAAAAAAGCTATTGAAAGAGCAGTCGAAGGACTTGGGAAACATGGTTTAGTACCTTCCAATTTGGAAGGTTCAGCTAATTCAAACAATTCGAATTTGGTACCACTTCCTGTTGCTCTTAGAGAGCAACTCGAGGCACGTATCGAAGCGTACAAACTTGCACTTCACAAATTAGAAAGTTTTGGAAAAAATACGGGAGTTCATAAAGGTATCAAATTATAAGTCAAATTATTAGCATTCTCTTCATGCAAATTAATAAGCGAGAGTGTTGTACGTCCGGTTCTAATATAAACAGGAAATATACGTGTATAATATATATCTATATATACATATATATATATGATTAACGTTTTATCTTCCAGTGGATCAAAGCGTCCAAGCTGCATCGCACCAGCGCCAACTTTCGCTAAAGTATAGTGAAGTTCAACAAAGATTAATAGACAACCAAAGTCTATTGAATACATTGGAGAAAGCTGGTAATCCGTACAATCTGGAAAGTTTGTTGGTAGAGTTAAAACGTCGAGTTGAACACGATAAAGAAGCTTTAAGACAATGGACGGCTTTGAGAAAATCCATTGGTTTAGCTGGAATTAAAAATCCGACATTGGCTGCTAATTTGTTACAATTTTCTAACGGTTGTTCTTTAATTTTACAACTTATCTGTGATGAGGGTTCATCAACGGAGAAGGTCGGTCTTCTATTAAACCCTCCCTTCTCAAAAAAGAAAAAAACTTTTGTAAAATAACGTTTATTGAAATAATTATCCTTGTGTTCAGATATATAATTCACCAATACATTATGAGAATGAGTATGAAGAAGAATCTTGTAGTACTGGATATCATACTGACGAAAGTCGAACACCGGAACCGGTAGTAGTAGTTGCAAACAAAAGACATGAACTTTTCAAAACGGAAGAAACCTCTCAAGTATTGATTTCCGACGATTTACCGGTTGAACGTTTATCCAAACGATATGGGATGTTGTATGCACAGGCACATTTACATACTCTTGATGCTTTAGACACTTTACGTCCCCTTGATGATGCACCTGAATTAAAAGCTAAGATACTTTATTCTGTAGTTGTGGTGAGTTATCAAGCTTATCATAATTAATAATTTAATTATGATACATATTAACAAAACGATAATAATGATTATTAATTATTATTTATAGTTATCATGGAGGTTAGCGGGAATGATTCAAACATATAGACGCATAGAAGCATTGAATATTTTAAATGGTACAACTAGCGGTGTACCGTCGGTAGCAAATATCGAGGAATGTATAATAAGACAATTAGCTACCAGTGGTGCACACAGTGGTATACAAGAAGTAGCTGAACAAGTTATCAATCAACTGGAAAGAACGCTCTACGATTTACCTTGTTTAAAAGAATGTAGGGAAATAAAAAGATATACTTCTATGTGCGCCAGCTTAGCATGGGTTTGTTTGGCCCGTGGTACGCCCCTGGTATTGGACGTGGCACAGGATATCGAATTTCGAAGGGAAGTTCATTCAAGGCATCATAGTTCCCCGAATCCAAATGGAACGAGAATAAAATCGGTATTATGGCCAGGTTTACGAGAAGGTTATCAAGGTTCTTGTCTTCACAGAGCTGTTGTTATAACCGTATAACAATATATGGTTAATTAACAATAAAACGGGGAATTTTTAAAAGGGAACTTTTGTTATTAACGTTACATACGAAATAACACATATTACATACACATACAATGCGATATGGATTAGATATTGAAAAAACCCATATCAAGTTTTTCGTACCTTAATAATAATTAAGATCAAACATTATACTAATTTCTTATACATTAAGAAACTTGACGAGTAAGTTTCCATCAAAGGAAACACACAAATAAATATATATTACATATTTTAACAATAAAAATATACAAATAACAAATTTTGTAATATGTTCTTCATTCAAAGTAAAATGAATTGTCGCGCCAATATGCGATATCTATCGATTAATCGATAGTTACGAAATCCTGTGATCTTATTGGCTGAGTAATTTTGTTCAAATTCCGTCGCGATCTATTGACGCGTCATCTGAGTGGCGATACTCGAAACTAAAACAAGTTCGATGGGACTGAAATGTGCGTGGAACCAAAAAAAGGGATAAAAAAAGAAGCATTCTCTTGGCGTCTCCGCCTCTTCCTAACGAACACGATAATTTTTCATCTAAATTATCTGGCAACGTTGGATCGTATTTGTCTATCTCGTATATTCCTCTTTCTCTCTTTCATATACACATAATCGTCATCTTCTTCGTCGCGTATTCGTCGTGCGTGTCGTGTAGGCGTCATCATGATGCATGAATCCGAGTGTCGACGAAGTTTGTTTTGAATCGATTGAACCGTGGATATTAAACTTTATCGTTATTATGGTAATTCCCGTGGTAAGGAGTGCCGTTGAGATTTACTTATCGTTATGGCGGTAATCTCTGATACTCCATTGAAATATTTGATTGAAAAATAATAAAGAAAATAATAATAATAAAGAAAAAAAGGATAGAGTGTTGTGAAATTGATACGATTCGAAAAATAATGTCGGAGATCGAAAAGATTGTTCTCGTTGAACGTTCTCGTTTACGATCAAAAATAAATCGTACGATCAAAGTGAAATTCTTATTCTTATGGATTCTATTAACGTTAAACTTGGTGTTGGCCGATGATCGGTCGATCATATTAAATGAGGAAAGTAATAAGTGTCCCGTTGGATGTGGTTGCATTGGAAACGTTGTTATATGTAATAATTTGCAATTAATCGAAGCACCCAGCGGTTTACCACCATGGACAGAAAATTTGTGAGTAAACAAATAATCCTTCTTTTTATTTTCTTCCTTCGTTTGTTCTTCAATTTGTTGATTGCCTTTTATTTCCTTTTTTTTTACTCATTGTTGTTGTTTTATATACTCTCCCCCTTGATTAACAATTTTCTTCATATTTCCAATGTTTACGCGTGCATGTATCTATATATATCGAGTTTCTTCCGATATCGATATCACTATCACAGTGTTATCAATATGACGTTTAGATTTTTGATTGTTTTTGATACTTAAATGCCTATTTGAAAATAGAAACAGTTATTTTCTAATAATTTGTTTATAATAATATGTTTAGATATTTTCTATGTATATCTAAATTGAACTTTGAGATTAGAATTATATATTTAACTTTATAATTAGAGTTTAAAAATATTATGTAACATTATAAATTAAATGGTTAAAAATATTACAGGTTATCCTGTAATTGATGGTACAAGCGAAAAGGAGATGATTTTACATGAAAAACTCTATTGAAATTGTACAATCTCATTTGTTCATATAATGTTTTCATTTTTGAGAAAAGTTAATTTGAAAATTTGTAGAGTATGTTGTCATTTTAGTTGGATGGATTTTGCTATCTTATTTTTTGTTTTTTGTTTTGTTATTTCAGAGAACAATTTTATATTTATTAATATGTTTAAAAACATTGTCAATAAGATGATATCTCTAGGGTTCCTCCACTGATTCAAGTCAAGTCCATGTGAACTCGACAAATGTTCCAACTTATTTTTCTCAAAAACAAAGCCTTACATGAACAAGTTTGATTGTACATGTTAGTTTTTCATATAGAATTACCAAAATGAGCTTGAACCACTAGTTACAGGATACCACCGTGTATAGTTGAGACTATTGCAAAGGTACGTTTAGTGCCATTTGTATTCCTGTTAGCTAGTTTGATCTCACTGTTACCATATAAAGTCTTATGCTTGAAGGCTAACCAGTTTTAGCAGCTTCTAATGGTCGGCGTTTAAGGATATCAACCCTTCTTCTCAGAAAAGAAAGGCTTAACATAGATATATAGGCATGCTCCTAGGTTTCTTAAGTTAGTTTTTATTTCATTGCAATGTTCTTTAAATGGTATTGCTTTTCTTTCTTTTCAGAAGTTTAAATGACAATAAATATAAACTCAAAGAACTAAGTCTAATTTATCAAATGATACAATACCAATACTAATGTATTATTATGCATGTTTATGTATGTATGATTATTCATTCATGATAACTGGTTAATAAGAACATTATTTTTCAGGGATCTAAGTGCTAATAAATTGGGAAATAATTTTACTATCGGTTTATCGGATGCAACCAAATTAATAGGACTTAAAGCGAATAAGAATCAATTGACACAAATACCTGATCTTTCATTCGTTAACAATTTAACGCATCTCAGTTTGTATGTATTGTTATGTTTTTATACAATGATAATGATGTTTCTTCTATGATTTTTGTTCAATTTATTATTTCATTTCAGATCGCACAATGAAATAACTACTATTAATGGAAGTGCCTTAGCTGTTTTATCAGAACTTCAAACTTTGGATTTGAGTTTAAATAAAATAACATTTTTACGACGTGGTTCGTTTCTTGCACCAAATAAAATCGTCCATTTGTACGTGTCTATACATTTTATTATGAAATTGAAAAAAAAAGTGTTAAATATTATCGTTATAATTTTACGTTATAAAACATGAAATTTGACTTTTTTTTTCTTTCCAGAAATTTAAATACGAATCAAATATACATCATAGAAAATGGTAGTTTGGATAATTTAACTTCGTTAGAGGAACTCCGTTTAAATAGAAATAATCTTGTGCAATTGATGGACACATCATCTGTTCAAAGTCTTTCTACAGCACTTTTCAGTAATCTTGGAAAATTAAGAATATTGTAAGTTCTTTGTATCTTCTATCTGAATTCATTTATATCGTTATAATATATATTTGTTGATGTTGTATAAATTAAATATCAAATTTATTTTATAGAGAATTGAATAGAAATGAAATACAAAAAATGCAAGTATTAAGTCTTAAGGGTTTAACAAATTTAGAAGAATTACGTTTGAAAAGAAACAAAATAAGCACGTTGAGTGATGGCGCATTTTGGCCACTTAAAAATCTTATCCTTCTTCAACTTGATTTCAACTTGTTGACCACTGTAAAGAAAGGTGGTTTGTTTGGATTAGAAAATTTGAGAAAATTAACTTTATCTCATAATCACATTACAAAGATTGAATCGCAAGCTTGGGACAATTGTGGAGAAATTACTGAATTGTTAGTCTAATTATATTTCTGTGTATATATTATTACTATTATTATTTTTATAAATGATAATTACATTAAAGTAAGTAACTTAATTCTATTTTTTTTCTTTTAGGGATTTGTCATACAATATGTTAACTTCTATAGAACGAGACACGTTTGATCATTTGGATAAATTAGAAAAGCTCAAAATGGATCACAATCAAATTATACATATATCGGATGGAACATTTAACTCTACTCCAAAGCTACAAGTTTTGTATGCAATGAATTATTTCAAAATGTTTAACATTTTGCACTATAACTAAATGTTAACTATTTATTATGTATTTATAAATGTTTTCTTACTATTCAATTTATTTTTCAATTTACAGGGATCTTAATTCTAACAAAATATCTTACATGGTAGAAGATTTTAATGGAGCTTTTAGTCCACTAAATAATTTATGGAAATTAGGACTGGCTCATAATAAAATCAAATCTGTTAATAGAAATGCTTTCATCGGTTTAATTCGTGTTACTGAACTTGACTTGAGTGGCAATAATATAACTAGTATTCAAGAAAATGCATTTATTACGATGCCAGATTTAAAAAAATTAAAATTAAATTCACGTAAGGACAATTTTCAAATATCATTTAAACATTATATTTTTATATTCAATTTAAAAACATAATGAATTAATTTTGCAGGATCATTGGTCTGTGATTGTGGATTACATTGGTTTAGTACATGGGTAAGATCACATAGATTCGAAGATACGGAAGCTCATTGTGGCTATCCACATTGGTTGCAAGATAAACCATTAGCTCAATTACATCATACAAATTTCACATGTGGTTAGTAATAGTTTCACAATATAGTTCAAAATTATTATATAATTTTAATTTTATTTCTATTCATAATCAAAATAATTTCTCTCCAGATGAATACCCAAAGCCAAGAATAATAGAAGAACCTTCAGATCAAAAACGTGTTAAAGGTGACAACGTGACTATGATATGTCGTGCAACAAGTACAGCTGATGCACCAATCAAATTCACTTGGAAACGCGATAACGTGGAACTAGATAATCCTAATTTACAAACAGACATTCGCACGTTGGAAGGTGGTGTAACTAATGCATCATCTGTTTTGCAATTAATTAATGTAACTCATGCTAATGCTGGAAAGTATCAATGTATGGTCTCTAATACTTACGGAACAACATATTCTTCTAAGGCCAAATTAAGTGTTCTAAGTACGTTGAAACATATAGCGATGTTAATTATTAAATGAACAAAAATCGTTAAACTCTAATGTGCCAATAATATGTCACATTTACAGTATATCCATCATTTTCTAAAATACCTCGTGACATTCGAGTAACTGCTGGAAGTACGGCACGTCTCGAATGTTCAGCAGAGGGCCAACCATCTCCTCAGATAGCATGGCAAAAAGATGGTGGAAATGATTTTCCAGCAGCAAGAGAAAGGAGAATGCATATGATGCCTACGGACGATGTACTTTTTATTGTAGATGTAAAAATGGCCGATACAGGAGTTTATTCCTGTACTGCTCAAAATTTAGCTGGACTTATCGTGGCCAATGCGACTCTTACTATATTGGGTGAGTTTCATCATTGATCTATTTAATTAAAATAGCTATATATTTCATCACAGCGCGCGCGCGCACACACACATACACACACACACACTCGTTTCAAACGTATCAATGATCTATTTATAGAGGTACCGTCATTTGTAAAGCCAATGGAGAATAAAGAAATAATGATAGGTGGTTCTATTGTATTGGAATGTATGGCAAGTGGTTCACCACGTCCCAAATTAATGTGGCGTAAAAATGGTAGTCCATTGCAAATAACTGAACGTCACTTTTTTACGGCGGAAAATCAATTATTAATAATAGTTAATACTATGAGTAACGATGCAGGAAGTTACGAATGTGAAATGAGTAATTCGTTAGGAAGCGTTGTTGGTGCATCTCATCTTACAGTAAATCCAGGTAAATATAATCAAATCAAATCAAATCAAATCAAATCAAATAGAAAATAATATCTTTTATTTTTCTTTTTTTATCAGCTCCAACGACAATCGTAAACGAAGATAATATATTGGGATTAATAATAATCACAGTTGTATGCTGTGCTGTTGGTACATCGGTAGTTTGGGTGGTAATAATTTATCAGACGAGAAAACGTTTAAACAATACACGCAATACTAACACGCACCAATCGCCAACAACGGTAATATCAACGGCGCCAGAAAATCAAACTCATATGTATTTGGATACGAGTTCACAGCATAGTAAAGATAGTGGTACTGGTGATAGCACTAATCCTAGCAACGATCAGTTACAATTTTGTTTACCCGGTTAGTGAAATATTTCAATTCATTTTTAATTAAGTTAATGAATGAATGAATTAATCAATCAATCAATCGATCAAGAGAAAATAATTGTTATTTTTAATATTTTAGAAGAAATGGTAACTTGTTCGGTCAATAACGATGAAGAAACTGCAGCTGTGAACGTTGCTGATCCACTAATACGTTATACAAATCATGAACGATATATTCACTCAGATAAAGCATGTGCTGTTTAAACAAAGAATGAAGTTTCATTCTATACAGAGACAATTATAGCAAAAGGTCTGTAAATTATAAAAAGCGTTTTACACAGGTGCGTCATTGTTTGAAGACACGAGTCAGAAAAAAACAACGAACAATAATTAAAAAAAAAAAAATGATGATGGCAAAAAAAAACCTGTGAAAAATGGCAGCAGAAGGTGGTGAAACTTGTCTATATGCAAAAGAAAAAAGTATTTTTAATACTTACGACTTATACTCTTCTCTTGTATAATGCTATTTGGTGTGTTGTGTCATCTTAGATAGAACGCGTCAATGTATTGATAAGTATAATTATGAATTTATGAAAAAAAAGATCAAAATTATTCGCATTATGGATAATACATTATATTTATGTGGGACGAGCGTCTCCATGCCAAACTTATTGGGTATTCGTGAGAAGGATTGGTCGGTGGGCCGGCCCTGGATAGCTCAATTGATTAAAAAGAACAGCAGTCGCCCGGAAAGCGAAAGGATCCATGGTTCGAATCCCGGTGTCCAGTCAGTCAGTCCTCCAGCGTTCCAATTTTTTTCCACGAATTCCACATTTATAATAATGTCATTATCAATGCGATTATAAGAATATGCAAGTAAATTAACAGCAATGAAGAGACGACATCATATTGTAAATATTTAACTTTTAAGAGAATTCGTATTCTGCTGTTTGTTACTTGCATGAGAGATTATGGTTACATATAAAAAAAAACACACACACATATAATTTGTATTATGACTTGATTAAGAGAAAGAAGAATCATAAATTCTTTGAAAGTCATCTATTATAACGTATATATATATATTAGGTCAATCTTTGTGATAGATATTTATTATAGATTTATACAAATTAGAAAAGATACAACAATATTTATGATACTCGAAAGGTGTGTAATATTTTATCATGAGGATAATATAGATGAGAAATCGAGTATCATCTCAATCTCATCATTTGTGTACGATTGTACTGATATACATATATATCATCTTCGTGAATTGTCTTCCCTTTTCATTTTTTTTTACACTGTGGTGATCATCATCGTAATGATTAACACTAGATTTACGAATTGAGCCAATTTGACTCATTGAACATATTTGATTATTTTATATATTTATAATATTTAAATAATAGTTTTTTTAAAAACTTATATTGGTTTTTAGTTATACGTAATGAAATATGCGTAAATATTAATACCATTCATTCCTTTACTCAACCCTTCATTCAAACTTTAATGTTATTAAATCATTAAAAAATAATGAACAAAACATCCGTAAATCTAGTGTTAATAAGTAACACACACAAAAAGTTGATTTCTATTTAATAATTTAATCTAAAATGCGTTGCTTATTATTGAACGTTATTATTCGTATATATAAGTATTGTATGTATGTATGTATGTATGTTGTGTACAGTAGATGTTATGTATATATACGTTTAAAAAAAAAAAGGTTTTTTTAAATGTCATACTTATTTAATTGAAGAAGAAGAAGAAGAAGAAGAAGAAAAAGTATTACTATAAGTCGAGACATAAGTTAAAGTTATATTAATTTTGAAAATGACACTGTATATTAATATCACTCTATATATGTAGACTTAAACAACTTGTATTATTTTATTGAAATTTATAATATCAATTTGATATGATACGTTTTCAAAGTATTATTCATAAAAAGAAGAGGAAAAGAAAGAAACGAAAAAAAAAAAAAAAAAAACAAACAAACCAATTGTGGTAACGAAAAGATAATCGGTGACGAATGAATGAATTTAAAATGTTATTGTAAATTCATATGTGCTTTATTGTCAAATGATTTCATATATGTATTTATATTTTTTGTTTTTAATAATTTGCCATACTATTCCGCTCGTATGTACGTATGTATGTATGTATGTAGGTATGTCAACCCAATATGTTAGAAAAATTAGAAACTTTGAAATTAGTGTTTAAAAGCCTGATCTATCAGCGGTTTGAGAATTGTCTTCGTATGCAATTGAAAATGAGAACAAAGGATTCGACGTAAAGAAAATTGTGATGAGTGTGTTGATAATGAAATAATTTTCTTTGTTTTTTTTTGTTAACAATTAATACGTACTGTCACATTCTTCTTTACTTCTAATTTAACAAATATATTTCCCAAGCTAATAAACGCACATTTAAATAAAAATCAAAATCAAAAATCATCGCGTTAATTTATATGAACGACTATAACAAAGAAGAAGAGCTTAAATATTATTATTATTATTATTATTATTAACAATTGTCTTCTAATCGAATGCTTCGTATATTACTAAAATCAAAATTGTTAAATTTGCTATGAAAATTGAAGATTTATATTTTTCTAATCGTTTCATCATCTGAAAAAGTATTTTCGTTCGATTTATTATACTTACATATAAACGCACACACCAAACATATATATATATATATATTTGCAAAAAAAAAAAAAAAAAAAAAAAGTAAAATCAAAAGTTCGATCAATCGACATTCAAACGATACATACAATTATCTTTTTGTTTTCTCTTTTTAACAACGATAAGTATTACACCATTGTATTGCCACAAATTGATGCCCTAATCGACATGTTCGAATCACATATACCAGGGGGGTCGGCAACTTGTGGCTCGCGAGCCACATCTATTTGATTCAGTATTCCTCTCTTTCTCTATCTATCTATCTATCTATTTATCTATCTATCTATTTTTTCCCTTGTTGTTACGTAATAGTACTGCGAATAAATATATTAATAGTTCTTAAGGATCAATAAAACACCATCTTGTTTTTTTTTGTTGTTATCCAATATACAACTTAATATATTTAAATACACTTACCTTCTTCTTTCTCTTTTTTTTGTTTGTTTTATGTTCCTAATGCAAAAATATGGAATGAGGGTATTTATTTTTTTTGAAGAAAATACAAATAAATATAATTTTCAGCTAATTGTTAATATTTTATTTACATAAAGGCAGCACCATGGCCAATTTGTTTAATTGAGAATCAACGATTCTCAAAAAGATAAGCCAAATCTTTAATCACGATCGATAATAAGATTTAATTGTAATAGTAATATTCAATAATAATTATAATAATTATAATAATAATAAGAATAATATTAATAATAACAAAAAGAAGAAAAAACGAAGCTTCGTCGTCAACTATTAAATTTCTTTTGTTTTTTGTTTTCTAACTTTGCTCTATAATAATTTGTCGTCAAACGAACGTCTTCTTGAATTTCTTTCTTTTTGTTACATTTTCCTACTATTTTTCTATTTTGGTACGTTAGCCATTGAAAAGAAAGAAATGCCATTTTCCTTTCTCAGCTAACGACATTATTTTTAATTCTTTTTTTTTTTTTTCTTTTTTCTCAGAATATCTGAATAATGGATGAGAAACACGCACGCTTTATAAAAATATTCGTAAAAATACAACATTCTCGTGTAATAATTTATCTAAGAGCATTTTTTTTTTTTTTTACGTATACATACACAGGACTAATGTTTGTTTAAAAAGAAGAAGAAAAGAAAAAAAAAGCCCGCGAAAAAATCGCAATCGTGAGTGAGTAGTAGCCCGCCGATTGGCCGATTATTCGTAATTTTTAAACACTTTCTTTTATTTATTTATTTTTTTTTTTTTTATCCACATCGATAATGTAGATTTACATTATTCGGTCGATTTTTATTTTTAACATTAGATATACACCAGACGACCAGTCGTCGTCATTTTGACTGAGTTTTGACGCCATTTTAATTCCAAATTTCTATCTTCATTTGAGTTCTGTAAATAATTAAGCGTTTTATTATTTAAAAATGTCTATAAATATTCATTTATCTATTAAAATTATTATTGTTAAACAATTATTGTTATTTTTTAAGAGTAAATAAAGACTGGAAGCTTGAAAAAGTATTTTTTTGTATACACCAGTCCACTTTGACTAGTGTGGTAGAAAATGGTGGTATATATCTAGTGTTAACGATAAAATAAATTCATTCGAATTTGAATTTTAATAATGTAAAGAAAGACAAAGAAGAAGAAAAAAAAGACACAGTAGATAAAAATCTTAACGATAATTTACATTTGAACGAATAATGAAAAAAACAATGTCGTAAATTGTTCGAATTTAAATTGTTATTCGCATTATTTCATCGCAGTATTTATTAAAATATGATTTCATTTCACTAATCAATAGATCAATGTTTACTTTTTGAACAGTGATGGAAATAGTGTACAAAAAAAAAAATAACAGATAATAAGCAAGTTCTTAAATAAATCAATCGGTTAATTATTTAATACAATTTTTTGCAATCAAACATTCATACATACATACATACAAATATATATATATATATATACAAAATAAATCTAATTTTGAAAGCGTCATTTTTAAGAATAAATTCGTGATTATTTACAATAATCTGACTTTTTAATCAAAGTCAAAAAAGATTGCGCAAATTTATATTAGATTATTTTTCATTTTAATATTGGCATCTCTAGCACTTGAATACGCTATCTGGTGACAAAATTGAAAATTAGAATAGATAGGTTGAATTGTTAAGCCACGTCTCTGTCAGAAATCCCAATACATCGAATTGTTTTACCTTATCAATGAAAAACAAAATAAAATATAAAAAAAAAATTAGTTTCGTGTATTATTAAAATACATAGAAACAACTTTGTTAGACCGTTGAAAAATACTATTTCCATCACTGTCTCTTTTTTAAATTAATTATCACTGAAGTATACAATTTTCAAGTAAATATAAAAACATAAACACGCGCTAAAGCAGCAAAATTTTGGTTCGTACGATATTAATTGTTTGTCGATTAAAAATATATCATATTTATTATAATATTATGTATATTTATCTATCTTGTTTTTTTTTTTTTTTTTTTTTTTTTTTTTTTATACATATCGCACGTCTAATAAAAAAATACAAATAAAATAAAGCGTAAATCCTGCTTCTGCCATGATGGGCGAAATGTGATTGTTGTTCGTATTTTGTGCAACAATTTGACACGCTGAGATATGTGCTAAACAATATAATAATAATAATAATAATAATAATAGTAGTAGTAATGATAATAATAATAAGAATAATAATAATAATATTAATGATAATAATAATAATAATAATAATATTAAAACCAGATTGTTGTTCCTTGGGATGGACGAGCGATAAATTATGTGAAATGAAGTCAATAAATGTACAAACGCGTTTCATCTAAATATTTTATCCATTTCATGTAAATACAACACGTGTAACATGCACGCTCCTCCTCACACATATACATTCATGCATCATACTTTTAAGAATTGAAAATATTTCATTTTCATTCGTATCTTCTTTTTAAATCATCCCCTTATTTACAATCCGATTCTCGTAATTCATCATCATCGTTTGTAAGAATATTATATCAAAAAGAAAAACAAACAAAAAAATTGAATTCAATGATAGAAACGCGTTTGCGTGAATAATAAATAATATAAATTCGTAGAATGTCGTTTGTTGCACGCGTGTGTGCAAGTTCATGCAACTTTTTGAGTTTCAAGAGAAAGTCAAAGCAAAGAAGAAACAAAAAATACTAATTCTAATGAAAATCATGTAAAATTCAAAAGGTTGAACAACATTTTGTTTTACATTAACCCCTTAAACCCTTTGAGTGCTATGAACGCATATATGCGTTTGTTACAAATTATTAGCGTGATTGTTCGACATATATATCGTGTTTGTTAATATTAATGTTTATATTAATTGATGAAATTATATTTACAGAAAGAAAAACTTTAATTATTAGAATTGAATTAATAATAAATTATTTCGTTTGTATAAAATATTTTGAATAAAAAAGTATTCAGAAACTCAAAGGGTTGCAACATTGATGAAAATTTTGTCGACTTTTGTTTAGCGTATTCTTTCTTTTTCTCGAAAAAATGAAAAATATACTGTATAAGTTGTTTTATTATTATACATATGTATGCATCCACTCGCACACTTACTTTACAACAATCGTCTTTTGGTATTATTATTTGTTGTTCGCAAATCTTTCGTATTGCGAAAGATGCGGAAATGACGACATCTTGAACGAAAAGCTTTTATATTTAGGAACAAGGTAGTACGCGTATTTCATTTCGCATACTTCTCTCTCCTTTCTTATAACCCACACACACACACACATACATACATACATATACAAGTAGACGACATACCAACTTTCTTCCATTTTAGTTCTTCAATTTGTATTTTTTCCTTTCAAATTCCTCTTCCATTCATTCAATTATATATTTTTTTCATTCGACACATCTTCCATTTTGTTCTCCATCTTGATTTGCCTCCATCTTGAAATGTTCCGTAAAAATGGCGGATGATAAATAATAGGATAAGAACCGAAAGACTTTGACGATTGATGATTATAATAATGATGAATAATGATGACGATGATGATGATGATGATGATGATTGACGAATGAAAGACTCCGAGACCTTTTTATACGTGTCTTCAAAGACCGCCAGCGGCCATTTTATAAAAATTGAATTTTTGTTCAATTATTATTAGTCAATGGGAAGACACGTTGGACGGTATCGAAGATCCATCACATCTGAACTTTTGTTTACTTATATGTTTCTCTTTTTCTTCCTTCGTCCTGTAATGTGATCCATAATTTTTTGTTGTTTTGTTTTTGTTTGTTTGTTTGTTTGTTTCCTTTTTTGTTGTTGTTTTCGATTGTTAAAATGTAACCAACCCCCAAGCACCTTTTCACGCGCCACAAATTACTTTCAAAAATCTTTCTATCTTCGTTCAAACACATTCAAAAGTATTGTTTAAAATCGCATCCCTGAGAGACCACCATTTATTTCTACACAATTTGTTTTTATTTCTCTTCTTCTTCTTCTTCTTCTTCTTTCACTGTATTTTTAATCTTTATTCGCATTAAAAAGCGTTCCTTCTTTTTTTGTTTTTTGTTTTTTCATTTTTAATCTCGTTTAAATGTTGGTTGTGTATCATGAGTAATATACCTAAAAGTATATATACATATATATATATATATATATATATAGAATTCTTTTTCTAATAATTTTTTTTTTATAGATGAGTAAAGCCAACCGAACTTCAAATTCGATCAGATTCGTCAATCATTATTCATATCTTTCAATTCCGTATATGCAATTCTTTTACGATAAACGTTGCTTTCGGTAGGCCCATATTTTCTTCTTGCACCCATAGTTGACGGCCCTGGCACGGTATACTGTCTACGCTTGTACATCACCATTCTAGAAAAAAATAAGAAGAACAACAAACAAAACAAATTTCGATTAGTACAATTAACGATTATTATTATTATTATTATTATTGCCTAATATATTAACGAAAGAGAGAGAGAGAGAAAATTGATCATCGAAAATATTTGAAACAGATAATTATTTTCGTAAAAACAAAAACAAAACAATTCAGTTTTCTTCGTTGTCTATTTTCCCCCACCTGCGTCTCCTCCTAATTTTTAACGATTGAAATAACAAGACAAGAAAGGGGATTACTTATCGATTAAATCCTCTTTTTATTTCTTTTTCAATTCAATTTTAGTTCATTTTATTATCTTATTTGATGGATTATTGACAATTTCTTTGGATAAACTGTAAAAAAGTTATAGTTGCTGCTTTTGAAATTTTGAAGTGAAGTGTTGTTGTTTTCTTTTTCTTTTTACAAGCCGACGAATAAACTGTTACACATATGTAACTAGATACTATCAGAACTATCTCTCGTGATAACGTGAAATTATGGAGTATTATTATTATATCAGTGTTATGAAACAAGAAGTAAAGTTTCTAGAATAATCATCCTAGAAACGAAGAGAAACCAAAATCATCAAGGATACGCTATATGGTAGTTCCATCTGTTGGAAAATTATTGCAATCAGGATTTACTATGTTTCCAAGGATATATTCAATTTTATAATTCAATTCACAGTGGGAAACTTTCGTTCCTTTTTTTTTTTTTTTTGTTTCCATTTTATTTTAATATACCTACGCGTATAATAGTTGATTACGAATAGCCTTGACAAGTGTTTTTTTCTTGATAATAAAAAAAAAAAAAAAAATAAGAAATGAACGCGCATAAATACGAATATAGTACGTGTGGACGGGTATTAAGAGATTATAAAAGCAAGAACGATTTTGTTTATACAAGTCGTCGTTCAAACTTCTTTGATTAAACGAACAGAAACACTTTGGGTAGTGGTGGAAATTGTTTGACTCTCGTAGTATCAAAATGGAGTTACATGTTATGAAAATAAGGACATTGATCTTTTCATTGTTATTATTATTATTATTAATAATATTATTATATTAATGAAGAAATAAATTAAACAAAAATCAGCCCCGAAAGAATAACCATCTCGTTAATTAATTAAATCGAATTAGCAACAAATCAAAACTTACCCAGTTTCCAAAAGCCATTTTCAACGACAACGATAATCAAAATCCAAATTTTATATATTATATTAAATTGAATTATAATAAAATTGAATATAAATACATTGTGTTAGACGAACGATGGATTAATTTTCGAATTTTATTATTTACAAATGATATCAATAGTATTATTTCTTATTAATTAGCAAGAAATAATTAGAAGATGATAGGAGGAAATATATTATTCGAAGGATACTAGAAATGGTTCCAAATTTATTCATTTATTTATTATTCAATTTAATTGGGGATAAGAAAAATTAGGATATAGTGTTGGGATGCATGATGCTTCAATAGAAAAAAATATTAAATACAAGAAAAAACAAAAAAAAAAACAAAAAGAACCACGTTAAATAAACAATGCATTTCCTAATGTTAAAATAATATCAAATGAAATAAAAATATGATTTTTCTTATACTACCATGCATTCGTTAAAATTATTCGTGTTATCATTTATTAACTTTTATTAATTATTTATTTATTTATTTAAATCATTATAAAATAATGCGCAATTAATACTGTCAAAATTCCTTCATAATTCTGCACACACGTTAATCATACGAAAATAATAATAATAATAGAAAAAGAGTGACAGAGGGAGGGGTAGAACAATTGAAATGATTAACAACACTTATGGTGTAGAATGAAAATTAAAAGATAATAAATAAATCAAAAAAAAAAATAAAAATATAATTTTGAACGTAACGAGAAAAAAATAATCGTAACAAATGAAATAATGTTATACAGTTGTCGAGTTGAAAATAATCTTTCTCAAGCATTCCTTTTTATCTTCTTCTTTTTTTATCACTTGTAATTCGTACTTGAGTATTTCCCCTACTCTTTAGAACGAAATGACGTTTTTTTTTTTCTTGACGTTCCTTGGTTAAAACTTACGTATGACAGAACAACACACACACACACACACGTTGACCAATTACTTGTAATTTTTGCCATTTATGTGAGAAACGAATTATCTTATGTCATATTACGTGTATTATAACGTTCTTCTTCTTCTGACTAGATAAAAATCTATCCGTTACGTACTAACCATAAGTTTCCCCTTTTCGTTCTTTCTTGCCTTTTTATTTTCTCGTAACACAACCAAATTTATATTTCATATTATATAATCACATTATTATTATTAATAATATATTATACACATATATATTTATATATATATATCAGGGATTCGCAAGACTTATTTTCCCCCAATTTTAATCGAGCCCCATCTTAACTCGAGCAAATATATTTTTACGATTAATAATAATACGAATGAAATAAAAAATGAAAAAAAAAACAAAAAAAAAGAAAATAATTCTTTGGTAATATTTGTAGGAATATTATTTTATCGTGTATTAAACACAAAATGTTCGTAATATATATTTTTTTTATATATATATTTTGCTCAAAGTTTAGTGACACCGTATAGGGTGGATGTAAATCATCATACTTTGAGAAGCCCTGATAATGTATCGTATATTTATAATATTTCCCTAATTTTTATATTTAAAAATATATCTTTATTATTTTAATCTTTTATTATTATTATTATTGTTATTATTATTAATAACAGGATAATTTACGATAATCTTTGCTTTCATTTTTCGATGCTTGTATCTCTCTCTCTCTTTCTTTTTCTTTTGTTTTTTTTTTTTTTAATATTACACCTACTAAACATTTACAATTATTTCTATCATTTTATCATCTTATTTTCTTGTTTAATTTATATTCAATACTTAAAACATTATTATTGATAAATATATTTCCTAATAATACTAAAGTCAATTAACTTAAATAAACGTAATTATCTATCAAAATAATATTGAAAAATTCGTAATTGAATTCTTTTTGCTAAAGGGGGAAAAAAAGGAGGAATAAGAACAAAAAAAGAGAAAAAAAGGGAAAAAGAAAATCGATCTTTGTTGTTGTTATTTTTGTTGTTGTTGTTGTTGATTTAAAGCGTATAGAATTATTATAGATCATCATGCAGGAAGGAATGATTTTCTCGGAACATTATTTTTCGGCCAGCGAAAAGTTCCTCTCAATCACAGAGTATACTCTACGCTACATATTAAAAATTTCAATGATTAAGTATGTATGTATGTTGGATGTATAAAAAAAATACTATTGAGTGCGCACTTGTGAGTGTGCGTGAGTTGTGTGCGTGAGTTGTGTGCGTGAGTTGTGTATGTGTATGACTCTATAATTCACCATATCATTTACATATTTAAAAAAAACAAGATGAGGTGAAACATTTATATGTGTGCACATACATACACACACATACACGTCCCCCTACTATTTTATTTACCCTACTGATTATTTCCCTATCATATATCATTTTCATATTAATCATAAATATTTTGTGTCTAGTTTTTTTTTGTTTTTTTTTTGTTTTGTTTTGTTTATTTTCTTTCTTTGTCCATAAATATTCTCCTAGTTGATTATAACCACATTGATATCTGAAACATAAATAAGACAAGAGAAATTGTTTAATAATATTTGTTGAAGAAATAATTTGTCAATATTGTAGAGGAGAAAATAGAGAAATTAGTTGATTTTGTTCTTTATTTCAATTGACACGTTTCACTCACCTCACCCTATAAATCCTGCCGCAAGTGATATGATGAGGGCAAGGATACCTGTCATCACTTGACCAGCAGTCGATACGACAACTTGCTGTTGGCCAGCATTGTATACAATATTATCGGGAGTAAATTTGTCTTCAGCTACCAATGTTTGACCATATTTGTCTAGTAGTATCATGGCGAGACCATTGGACCAGCCAAAACCAAGTTGGACCTCATATTCTCCGCCACCACCGTAACCACCAGAAACAGTTGCATCGTACTGTTGAGGAAAATGGAAAAAAAAAGTGCTATCTTATATATATATAAAAAAAAAAAAAAGTAAAAAAAGATACACGAAAATGGCAGCAACTAACTACAGTATCCCAATGTAAATATTTTGATTAAAATAATTTTGTTGGCTTTTATTATCGTCACCTTTTCAAACATGTGAGTAGTTGCGTTGAAAGCTTTGTAATTACTTCGGACCCATCTTTCGCTTATCTCGTAGGCTAACCTTTGGGCCCATGGATCTTGAGTATTGTTCAAAGACATTATAATGAAATATTGAAGAGGTGGCCATGCGTTAGGATAATCCCATTGTTCACCAGAGTGTTCCAAAGTCGTTGGTATTCCACCTTGATTCAACATTATCTGATTCTTTTCAAGATACTTCAATACTTTAGATACGTATTCTTCTCTTTTTGTAAAGTCGTAACAATACGTCCAAAGTGGCAAGATGTTGGTAGGATAAAAGTAATCCCTTTTGAGTTCATTCATTATATCATAGTCCAACCAAGCACCAACTTCGTCGTGCCATAAAATAGCGGTAACAGCTTTTTTCCATTCATCAGCAATGGTAGAATAATACGCTTCTTTGGTAGCATTGCCCATCCTTCGACTATATTTACTTAACAATACTGCGTTACGATATAAAATCGCATTTAAATCAACTGGGATTATATATCTCGTCTTCAGGTTGGTCAAGTTACCTAAAAACCGATCACCGATCATGGTAATGTTACTTCTCATATAATGTAACTTCATTAACTTGTCGATTTTTAATCGCAGATAGGATGATTAATAGAATTAATTTTAGTAGGGATGAGAGAACAAGAAGAACCTGAAGGGGGAAAAGGCAGAGTACATGGAGTAAGAAGACGACGAAGACATTAAATACGTGCTATTCGGGGAAAGGTGGGTTTACCATTTGGTGTATTTACCTTTATTGGTTCCATCAAGTATAAACCAACGACTGGAGAAATCCCAACCGGATTCAGCAGCTGTCTTCAATTCCGCATAATAATTGTCCTTTTCTTCGGCAGTACGAAAACTTTGACTGGTTTGAACGTCCTCCCTATTTTAAGAAGATTTTAAATGTGTCGTGTCATATGATTTTCTAACGTTTACAAATTTTATTTGTATAATATAAAACGAATTGTATAAATGTTTCTATAGATGATGATGAAGACTGAGATGAGAACAATCACCTGTAGGATTCCGGTCTTGGTCCAGATGATTCTTCGTGGTATCTGGCAAGTGTATACTTAATTCCATCTTTTTCAACTTCTACCGTACGATTGGTTAGCCAGAAATGAAATTCCTTTTCGAGTAACCAGAAATTGTCGTTTAACCAATTATAATCGTTAGTTACTTGTAGATATTCTTCGACCATCGGTATAAGAAGTGGCGGATGTGATCTCATCTTGTAATACACTCTACCACCATTAGGAATAAAACCTATTTTATCAACGATCGTTACAAAATTGCTAAGCATACCCCTAGCAGTTTGATACATTTCCGATAACAATAGACCTTTGATGATCCAATAAGAATCCCAGTAATAAAATTCGCGGAACCTGCCGCCAGGTACGATCACCGGATTAGGTACATAAATGATCGAATATTGTTCCTCGTGTAATTTAACGTCATCCTTCATCTTTCTACCTAACATCTTCCATATGTTGTTCAAATCCGAACCAAATTTCCTATATTCAGGATCATTTATCTTTTGAAGGAACTTCGGATTGGGTTTCCAATCGGTTGGATTCCATTCCTCGAATTCCGATGCTGGAGGATCGAAAGTATCGTTTACAAATTGTTCTATTTCACTTTTGGTTGGCATTTCGTCCGTACGATTCATAAATTCACGAAACAACGCCAGCGTTTTTTCCGGTGAATTTTTCATCTTCATGTCAACGAACGTCTTCGAGTCAGGATAGATCGACGCCATTTGTATTTTGTGCAGCAGCTCGCCGTGGCAGTAAATGTTGCTGCAAACCCATACACACACACCACATATTTTTTGTTTTCTTTTAAATCTTTCACTTTTTTTTTCCTTAATTTAATCACCCCCCACCCCTCCCCTTATAATATTCTTCTATACGATTAGAAATTATGTTTAATGAAATTAATTGATTTTTCGATGAAAATTTCGAAAACGGTTTCACATTGTTTTTTCATTTGATTTTTTTTTATAAAATAATTTTACGATTTAGTATATCAATTTAAAATGTACGTTTTTTTTTTTTTCAAAATTTATTCTAAAAAGAAGGAGAAAAATTGTGGGATAATCTCATCATCATCATTAGTCAATGGGGTGGTGGTATGGAATAGTTTTATTTTGTTGTTGTTATTGAATTCAATTCGAACGATCAAATCGATCGAGAGATAGTGTTTTCATTACACCTGCAGAAAAAAAATTGTCAATGGGATAATTTCAATTTGAAATGGATCGAAACAAGCAATTTGTATTGCGTCAGTATTACGAAACTAATTGTAGTACCAACCAAGTGATCGCTAATGCTTTCGTAGTTTTTCTAAACTACGTTGGAAACGTTAACGACACTTTAAGAACACCTGTCGACCTGTTCCATTCCACATATCGTAAAAATTCGATTTATTCGATACATATATATATCATTCGAGATCGTTCGAGATCATTCAAATGAAAAAAAAAAAAAAAAGAAAAAATACATGTGCTAATAACTAGTAATAAAACGAAAACAAAAAAATAATAATAAAATGAATGATAATTATTTTAATCTAATTAAATTATTTGAAATAATGAAAGAATAAAATTTCCTAGTAGGACAAAATATTGAAAAATATTGAATACGTGTGTATTTAACACATTCGCAACCGCTGACGTGAATTCAAGTTCTTTTCAAGTTCTATTCCTGTTTACAACAACAACTGATGTGATTCACGTCATTTAAAATTTTTTTAAATTTAATAAAAATAAATTTATATATATATATATATAGTACAAAATATAAATATAAATTTTATTATATATATCTTTCAGTGAAATTATTCACATAAATGCATTGTACATCTCTCTCTTTCTCTCTCTTTCTCTCTCTTTCTCTCGTATACGTCACAGAATTTCTTCCAAGAGGTAGGTTAACTTTTGAGATTCTCGAAGGTCTTGAACTTATCGTCATTCGACATTTGAAAGTCCCGCTTTTGTGGGTAAAATCACCATTTAATGACGTCATATGTCGCGCTTATGATTCGGCTTTTAACTTTCTAAAGATAAACCCCGAGATATTAGATATACCTAGTTACTTTTATTATTATTAATATTATTATTATTAGTATTTTATTGTTTTTCTTTAAATATAATTTTCAACTAAACGTTATACAATGTTTAAACGATATCTATGAAAAAAAATTGTGCAAATCATACAACACCGTGTTACAAATATAATAAATGCATAAACAATCGCAATTTAAATTTTTCCCTCTTTTTGAATTCTACTTTTTTTCCTCTTTCCATTGAATAAAATTTAAATAAATATATTCCCTCTATTCAAAAAAAAAAAAAAAAAAAAAAAAAAAAAAACCATAAATAAATAAATCGATCGATCGAAATCAACAAGTGTACGAAGTGTTTTATTTTTTTTAAATTCATCAATTATTATTTCGCGATAATAAATGTTCTGTTTTTCTTTTTACGATGCACTTTTCAACGCGTAAATTTCTTCTTTTAAAAGTTTATAAATTAATTTGAAATAAATTAAATTAAATCCAAAATACAAAATATATACATGTAAAATAAAATGAAAATGAATGTTTGACAGTAAATACGTTCAGTATAAATGAGTTATATTGTCGTTTAAGGAAAAGATAATAGTATGTAATGATATATGTGTTGTACGAAAGGCCGATCACCACATTGTTGAGAATGAACGCATTATTTATTAAGGTCACGCTCATTGTTTCTTGCGGAACATACTAATTTAAATCTCTTTACCTTGCTACATAAGCCAAGTTCACTGTTAAGGACATTTCGTTAAATAGATAATGACAAATGAGCCGCCGACGTTCAGTGCACACACATCGATTAACAACTCCATAAAACAAAAAGTTGAAAAAAAAAAAACAAAAAACGATGAAATAATTGTAAATATATTGTTCTTTAACACGTTAACGCCAGCGCCGATTTTCAGTGTCTACGCTGAGGGGGCGGCATTCGAATCTAAGATGCGCTTCATCTGGCGGCGCGTGATTTTTGCTTGTTCAAATCTGGACTCAATGTGGACCACCGGTGGTACGCGCCGCCCGATGGGACATTCTAGTGCGGGCCACCGGTGGTACACGCCGGCGTAACCGTGTTAAATTCCTTTCAATGGGCACAAATATTTTGCCATTTAATGGTGTTAATACCTTATTAAACAGCACACTCGAGTTAACTCGAGTCGGCCTCCTATTATTTATTTTCTATTTCTACGATTTTTTACACTCAAATATAATAAAAAAAAAATTGAAAATAATAATGTTGAAAAGCAAAGAAAAATATAATTGATATTGTATCATTTACAAGCTATTACAATTATTTATTTATTTGAATAAAATATAATCATTTTTTTCCATGAAACGAACAAAATTCAAAATTAACATAAAATTATTGATTATTTCTGTATTTTTTTTTTTGTCAAAACAATGTTCTAAACTATGCTTTTATGAAGAAAAAAAGAAACAAAAAAAAACAAAAAAAAGATTTTTAAAAGACTTATACCAAGTGCTTTGACACATAAATTGAAGATTTTGCAAAAAGTTGATTTAATCGATGTGTGTATTGAACAACTCATTAATAAAAATTACAACATTTTTTTTTTTTTTTACTTTTTACGTTACTTCTTTTCTTTTTCTTCTTCTAATTACTGAATGAATTAAAAAGCAATAAATAAAATGATGAATATTTACTGACACGTCGTCAGACTGATAGTAGATAAAATAAATTAAATCTACATTGATGAATAAATAAAAAAAAACAGAAGAAAAAATATGAAATCTACAGAAACGAATGTTAAATTAAAAAAAAAAAAAAACCGATCTGTAAATCTTAGATTAGATTTATAATGATTAGTATATGTTAAACACTTGTATAAAGAACAATTATTAGTTTTTGATTAGGTGATCCGAAATTAATGTGACGAAAATAATTTGTATCTTCGTTCAAAAAAAAAAAAAAAAAAAAAAAAATCAAAGATATTACGAAATTATGAAATATGAAATTAAATGTTGTTATGTCATATCGTAAATATATGTCAGTCGATTTTCTTTATTTGTTTAATTTTCTTAACCCATTAAACGTCTGGTTATAAATACCCGATTAAATTTATTAACGATCTTGTAAACTATTATTAATAAGCCAACAACTCTTTGCTAATGTGAGAAATGAAATTCTGAAAGGATTGATGTGAGAATAATTTATTTAATTAAAAAAACACGATCAAACACTACCACTTGTCCTGTTAAATAATATTTTATCAATTAGTATTAACATCAATGATCACGAATTTCGATCACTTTTTTCGTACAACTAACATTTATTATTACATCATATAAATATATATATATTTTTATAAATAATTTCACGATAAGTGAAGAATGTAAAAAAAAAGAAAAAAGCAAGAAAAATCCATTATTTTTAATCCATTATATTGTTTTCTTTTTATATATATATATATATATATATATTTTTTTTATTATCATTCGTAAAACGTGAAGTAAAAAAGTACTGAGTAAAATAAAACTAAAAAAGCTATAACTTCTTGGAAAGTATTATTACTATTATTATTATTATTATTATTATTATATATGCACTTCTTATCTTTATTGCTCTTGATATACGTACTATACTTCTTCTTCAAAGTTTAATGTTTCAACGTTAAAAAAAAAAAAAAATGGAAGAAATTTCATGACATCAAATTGTAAATGAAATACTCGATGATGCCATCATCACACATTATTGAAGATAGAAAATAATCTTAGAAAAAATATTAGAAGACAAAAATTGAAGAGGAAAATGAAAAAAGAACAAATAAATTAGATCATATTCGAAGGTAAAAGTAAAAAAGAAAAAAGAAAAAGAAAAGATATCTTTCTTTGATTTGTGGACAAATTTGTGTTGGATGATTCAAAAGAAAGTAGAAAAAAATTAGAAGACAAAATTGAAGAGGAAAATGAAAAAAGAAGAAATAAATTAAATCATATTCGAAGGTAAAAGTAAAAAAAAAAGAAAAAGAAAAGATATCTTTCTTTGATTTGTGGACAAATTTGTGTTGGATGATTCAAAAGAAAGTAGAAAAAAATTAGAAGACAAAAATTGAAGAGGAAAATGAAAAAAAGAAGAAATAAATTAGATCATATTCGAAGATAAAAGTAAAAAACAGAAAAAGAAAAGATATCTTTCTTTGAATTGTTGAAAAATTGATGTTGGATGATTCAAAGAATGGAGATTTACACCTGACTTCCAATAATATTCTTTAGAAGAAGTGTCTTAATTAAGAATGTCGCGTGTTCGCTAAGAATTGAACGGAATGCGAGTGACTGGCCGATGATCAAAATATTTATTTCCGTCCGGTTCATTCTACGTGTCAGGGACAAATAACAATCAACATGGTTTAATCTTGTGACAATAGAGATAATAGAAAAGATTTATTTCTCTATCACTATCTCCTATTATTATTACTATTATTTTATCATTTTCTATTCATTTAAAGACCATTTATTAATATACATTGTTATCTATCTCTATGCTATTGGCTAACAAAATAAAAGTAATACACCTAAAAATAAATCCAAATTAAAGATTGACAAATATAAAACAACTGTTAGAATATTATTATCAGATAAAAAAATTAAATGACAAAAAAAAAGAACAAGAACAAGAAAAAGAATCTATCATTAAGGTGAATATATCAAAACTTGCAGGATGTTGTTATTGAATTGAGGATAAAATTCATCCCCGAACAATTAACGTAAAAATAAATAAATTAAAAAAAAAAGAATAATAAAAATTACAAGAAAAAAATTAATTAATAAATAATATAAATAATATTAAATATATAATATATATATAATTATTATTTATTATTATATATATATATATATTCATTTCTTAAATTAAAAATTATTGTAAAACGATATATATATATATATTTATTAATTGAACATTTAACAAATAAATTGTGATTGATAAAAATAATGTGATATAAATTTAATCTTCAATCGAGAAAAGATTTAATATATCCTCGTATACATTTATTTATGAATTTTCATAAAAGAAACTCTGACTCAATGACGGTTATTAATTAATTACGACAATTACTATTATAAAACGATATCAAAGATAGGGTGGTGTATGGTGTCGTTTGATACAAAGTGCAAATTTATACGATGATAGAAATTTTTTTGTTTGGTTACAAAAAAATATAAAAAAAAAAATCAAACACAAATACCAGACGACGTTTTGACTGTAAGACGTAAATACGAAATTTATAAGTGAAATTAAATGGTCTGTAAATTAATATTCAAATTTAGATAAAAGATATAATTATGATAATGTTAAACTAACGTATTAACGTTTTGCATAATACGAAATGAAATTGATTTTTTACTTTTTTTTTTGTTTTGTTTTTTTTGCAACGTAATGACGAACGTGCACGTGGTTTGAACATTTTTATTTGGACGATGACCAAGGAAAAGAAAAACATGTGGGCGTTTTTACGTCACCGAAATAAGAACGTGAGACCATATTCTCCTATTACGAAAAAGGTTTCCCTTTTTTTTTTTTTTTTTGCTTTTCATTTTTCTTCTTCTTATTTCATTCTAGTCCTTTATAGGAGGATACATTTATTTATTTATTTTTTTTCTTTCCTCATACGACCAATTAATATCACAAAAATGATTAGCGATACAATATTTTTACTTTAATTCTATTTCAATATGAAATTTGTCAAATAATTGTCAAAATGTTAAATAACTGTAAATTTTTGTTATTAATTATTGCATCACCAATGGAACCATTTTCTAATTTTTTTTTCTTTTCGGAAAAATAAAGAATAAAATAACAAAACAAAAAGTAAATGATCTCTAAGTGGGGTTGAAATGTTTTAAAAGTCTCATCGTTGAAAATAACAAAACTTTATACGATTCATTTTGATCAAATGTTCATTAGATTAATTTTAGTTAACACTAGATATACTAGATCAGTCATTTTGACTAGTGTGGTAGAAGTAGGTATATTGAAAATGGTGATACATCTAGTGTTAATTTATATAATATTTATATTCAGTTATAAATAATGAAACCGTTTTCGAATTAACATCTCAAAACCGAATGAAACATATTAACAAAAATTATGATTTCTACAATTTCACTTGTTCCTTTTTATGGATTTCGACATTTGACACAGCGACGCTTCCTCTTTCAAAAGAAAAAAAAAATAAATAAATAAATAAATTACTCGAGTCAGCGAAACCGAACTGAGAACAAAATATTTGTTTTTTTTTTCCCCACCATTCTTTTATCCGTTATCATCGTTATTACTATATACTTATTTTTTTTTTTTGTTGTATTCTACATAAATGTAGAACTCAACAAAAAAAAAAAAAAATAAAAAACCCGAAAATATATATATATATATAGCAAAAATGATAGAAATAAAAAAGAAAAAATATATATATAAAAATATAAAAAGAAAAAAAAAATAATATAATATTTTAATATTAATATTATATTATTTGAATATTAATATTAATATTATATTATATTAATTTATATAATAATTAATATATTAATAATTAAATTAATAATAATATAATATTATATTATTAAATATTATTTAATTATTATAATTCGAGAAATATTCGAATATTTTATTCTTTTCAAATTGTTAACACAATTTTTCCCCGTTTATTTTCTATCCTTTTCTTTTCCAATATTTTTAAACAAACGAAAACATTTGATGCCGTCGTTTGACGCACAAATCCTATCCGTAAATATAATTAATAATAATACTTAAATGAAATAAAAAAAAAATAAAAAAAATAAAAAAAAAAAGGTTTCTCTTCTATATACATTAATATACATTATATATACATGCATAATAATATATGATACATATTTACACAAATAATTCATTTATATGATATCTGTTTGTCGCGTAATTGTAATTGTAAATTGTAATTGTAAATTTTGTTTGTTATTACTTTTTTTTTTCTCTTTTTTTTTTTTTTTTTAAATTTTTTTTTTTTTCTAATCACTTACCTGGAGCACGGAGGAGGTTTAGAAATGGTCGCATCATCGGCAGCGATCGCACAATATCGAAGAACGACGAGGAACGTGATTGCAGCATTGATCAGACGATTCATCGAAATGGACCAAGAAACCATCAGAGCCATCTTATATTTTCCTCCTTTTCTTTTTTCTCTTTATACGTATCTATATATATATATGTATATATGTATATATATAGATATATATATATATATTTATTTATTTATGTGTGTGTGTTTGTATCAGCGTGTGCGTGTGCGTGTGTGTGTTTCGTCGTCTTTTTTAATTTAAATGTTTTTTTTTTTTTAAATAAGATCAATTTAATTTAATTATTTTTTAATGACTGGAGATTTATTGTCTATATATATATATATATATATATTTCTTTATTTTATTATGTTACTGTATTAATACCACTTTAATGATTTTTTAAAGATCAGTCTAATTGTCTCTGCACTTTGATAAAGAAAACAAATATACAAGGAAAGAAGGTTGAGGTATTTTTAAATGCTCGTCTCTTCTTAATGTATTAAATATATATATATATATATAGTATATAGATATATATATATATATAATATATGTTTTTAACTTAACTTCCTTCTTTCCTCCTTCTTTTATCCTTCTCTTCCTTCTCTCTTATTTCAATTAAACTTTTCTTCAAAATTTATTAATATTTGATATATTAAATATATAATTATATATATATATATATATATATTTTTTTTTTTGTTTTGCTCTCAGCTCTTATTTATCGGCTTTTTAAACAACACGCGTGTTAATTCATGAAAATTGTAATTTTCTCGCGTGGTTTTTTTTTACTTTCACAGATAATGAAGAAAGTTTTGTGTCTTATGTGGTTTGTGTATATGTGTGTTAACGTGTGTGCGTGTGTGTATTTTATTTTTAATCGGTCTCGATTGCTCTTTTTGTTCGTTTCGTATTCAAAAATTGTTGTTGATTCTTTTAAATTGTACTCTTTGTATTTTTTTTTGTTTTTTAAAAAGTTCTCGCGACAACTTTTTATTATTATATGCTCTCACGAACGATCTTTTTCAAAGTTATCGTTTTTTGGCTGATGATTAAGAATTTTGAGAAGAAGATGAGATACGACGTCGAATTTGTTTTCTAAGGAGGAGGGGGGTCCTTACTTTCTGGTTATCGCTTTTGGACGTGGACCCTGAAATTTTCTTAATCTGCGAGGCGGTCTCAACTCCAGCAGCAAGGCCGCATCTTCCCTGAGAACAAACAAAATCCATATGACAAATAAATAATTAAAATCGATTTTGATGAATATATTTGAATTTTGTTTTTATATGTGCCGACGATTATACGACAATATGGAGTGCTGATGGTGGTGGTGGGTGAGTCTAACATAAGTCAACGTTAATTTTATTATATTTATCGTATATTACACTATTATTTATATTATAACATAAATTGTTTCTTTTTTCTTTTTTTTTTTATTATTATTATTATTATTATTCGTTAGTTCATTGTCGTCATTAACAACGGCACATATAAATGATTTATAATTGTACAGGAAGTAAATGTGTTTTATTTCTACTCGTTTAAATTTCCCTCCTCTTTCCTCTTTTTTTCTTTTTCTTCAAAATGAAAGAACAAATCGCCTACAAAATGAACATAATTTATTATACGTTGATCGTAAAGTTTTTAAACGAAATGATTGATCAAAAAAAAAAAAAAAAAAAAAAAATACAACAACATATATTCGCGTTGATTCTTTGCATTGACCTCAAGAGAAAACTCGTACTTGTCTCTGTCAATCGTTTGAAACCTTCAATTGACGCTTTGTAACACGTTTCATTGGGTGATACTAAAAATAACTATAATTCGGCCTGTCGACGATTGCCATTTGAATACTTCGAAAATTTAACTGTCGACATAATGTTACATCTAAGATTAATTAACCCATTTATGTTCTTTCAACTTGATATTTAATACAGGATGTATGTCATTTTGTAATTTTTACAAAAATGCTTTTTCTTTTGTGATTAGATACGAAACGATTTCCTATCTATCTTCTTAAGTGATTAACTTAAGATTCATTAATTAATTTAAAAATATTATAATATATTTGAGACTTGAACGAATATTTCCTAACTTGTGAATTGAAGAAAGAAAATGAAGGAAGGAAGAAAGAAAGAAAGAAAGAAAGAGATAGAAAGAAAATGAGACATTTGTGAGACGAATGGAACAACACGACGACGACAACATGTCTCTCTTACCGATATTGCCGCCGGTCAAGTTCTATTCGTGTCATTCAATGAGAACCTACGCTTTTGACGCAATGCCCGTTTAAAAATATACTTAGTTGGTGCCGGTATACATGGACTGACGATATGGCGTGTGCCCAGTGTGTATATGTGTATACATGCACAAATAATACATGCAGACAAAAATATACATAAACACGTATCTACGTTTTATACAGGATGAATCAATTCAAGTGCCATTAAACCTATTTAATTAAAACAAATATATATATACTATAATAAATAAAATATTATATTATATTAGAGAGAAACCTTGATTGATTCAAATTACTTTTTAATTACTCTACGTGTGACTCTAATCTTGAATAAGTCTTCTTTCCTAAAGTAAAACAATTATCAATGATCGAGATAAACGATTACAAATTTATGATCAATCTAAAGAATAGGATTATAATAGTAGATGATGATAAAAGTTTGAAAAAAAAAAGATGTAGATCAAAGATTTGTCGATGTATTATACCGATAAAAATCATTCCGATTAATCTACAATAATTGTACAATTTCATCATCAACAAATAAAACGAAATGACGAATGATGAAGGCGAGGTTTTGTCCGTGAGAAAAGATGAAGAAAATGAGAAACAAAAAAAAAAAAAATAAAAAAAAAATAGATAAAGAATGGTAGATGATAATATTGACGAGCTTGTTAATTATTATACGAGGAGAACGAGGAAAATCGATCGATCGATCGATCGATCAATTGAACGACATAAATACCAGTTCGTTAATCTCGGTAATGTACTCTCAATAATCTCAAGGAAGTTGAATAAATGATAGATTAAGTAATCGTTAAGTGTGTTAGACAAAGAAAGAGAAAGAGAGATAGATAGATAGATAGGAAAATGAATCGATGGTAATCGATAGATCGATCAATTGATTAAAACATTACAAAACATATACCGAGTAAGTAAATAAAGAAAGAAAGGAAGGAAATGTTCGTTAGAAATCAAACATGACGCACCCTCCCTCACAATAATTTTCTATCTTTTAAGTGGTAACGAAAAGATTTTACTTTATGTACTTTTTTTTCTTTTTCACCGTGTTTATTACACGTGTGCATATGCGCAATGCATTTAAAAGTTCGTTATAATAATCAAAGCGAAACGATCTCTTGCAATCGTCAGATAAGATAAAATCTTTATGCTCGCGTTTTATTTGCAATTTTTGTCTGGCCTTCGGGTGATGATCTACCTAAAGCAAGGTAGAACTTGTTAAACTTCGAACAATAAATATTTTAGGAAGAAACGAAATAATATATGAAAAACAAAATACAATGTGCAAGGTGGTGTAAAAGCTTTGAAATATCAATTAGGTTAATTTCACGTGAACTGTTTGAAACTGTTGTGGGGAAAATGGGTGGGTGCTATGTGCGAGATAAGGTTTTCAAGAGTTATTAAGACAATTAGTCTAATTTTTATGATCCCATATTGCAAACTTTGACTATGAAACTTAAGACCATATCAAAGACAAAGTAATTGATTTAGATAATCAATTAGAAGTTATTATTAATTGTAATCTATAAACTCCTGGTAGAACAAAATATTGAAATATATATTGAATACATGTTTATTTAATATTAAAAAGAGATTTAAGGTGTTTTTTAATATTAAATACACACGTATTCAATATTTTTCAATATTTTGTGCTACTATGTGAACCTTTATTGTAATCCTGTAAATATAATTTAAAATCAATTATTTATCCTCTGTTGTTTTATAAAAAATAAAAGATACGAACAAAATGAGAAAATATAATCGATCGAAGAACAAAACAAATGAATGATTGTCGTGGTGCATGAAAAAGATTTATATTATTAATAAAATGTTATCTCATGAAATGGATTATGTCCGATGTAGTTGCAACGATGAAGAAGAAGACAACGATAAAGATGATGAAGCAGAATCTCGATCGCCCAATCTTCAGCGACATTACACGATTACGTTTAATACTCTTGCATAGTAGTACTAGTCGTAGTATTACTAACACACTCATCAAACTACTATTACTATTACTACTATTACTATTACTACTACTACTTCTACTACACTTATGAATGCTACTTTAATGTCTTTGAATAAGAAGGTGCGACGTAACGTTCGGCGTTAACCTTGATAAACCTCGCTTTTCTGTTGCGTTGTCGTATTCTTCGACCCTGATTATGGTATTCCTTAATTGCAAGGAAACGCTTAATACATGGAAGCCAAGAAGAAGAAGAAGAAGAAGAAAAAGAAGAAGAAGAGGAAGAAGAAGAAGAAGAAGAAACATTATGAAAAACGATGCATTATGTTTCCTGATACTTTAGTACTTTTTTGTTTGTTTTTATCTTTCTTTCTTTCTTTCTTTCATTTTATTTTCTTTTTCATTTTCAATTGTTTTCCACGTTAGAGAAACCGACAAGAGGATTATGCATGTATATGTGTGTGTATTATGTATCTAATGTATGCGCATGAGAGAAGTCATGTGAAAACACAATGGACGACACAACGATGCACTCGACTATTCTCGATGATAGAAAAAAAAAAGAAGAAGAAAAAAAAGAAACCGATATGGAAAATTGATTTGAAAATTTTCCCTAGATGGAATCGGAGACCGTGGTGTACAACAACTTTTCAAATTTTCCCGCCACATCTCGGTTAATACAAGTGAACATAGGGAAAACGTTAGAATCGTTGCCGATCAAAAAAAAAAAAAAAAAAAAAAAAAAAAAACACGAGGCACTTTTCTAATTGATTTTACACTTTTATAGTTTTGTCTGATTTTCTTTCTTTCTTTCTTTTGATATCACTCGCATGAGGATTATTTTATCAAAAAGAAAAACAATCAATAAACCTGCTCACAATGTTATAAAACAAATGATAAAAAAAAAGAAATAAAAAAGTGAAAAAAAAACAAAACAAAAAAAAACTTATAACAAATAAATAACAAAGGATTATAAAATCACTGAGAATGTATTGAAATTAAATCAAAAAAACGTTTCTCAAAACTTTTCTTTCTTCCTATCTCTCTCTCTCTCTCTATTTCTTTCACTTTGACGACAAATCACACAAGAAAATTAACATTAATTATAAATAAATAAGTAATACAATATTATTATTAATAAATAGAAGAGAAAAAAAACAAACAAATTTTGTTTATTAAACAAACGAAATAAAATATATGAGAAGAAAGAATAGAACAAAATAGTAGAAACTTTTCTTGATTGTTTTTTACCGTTGAAAACTGTAGTTGCGACTAACGTGTGTAATAATTACAAAAATTTATTTAAAAAGAAAAAAAGAGGAAGAACAAGAAGAAAACAAAGTTTAAAAAAAGGAGAAAAGGAAGGATAAAGAAGAAAGAGAGAAAGAGAGATAGATAGATAGAGAGAGAAAGAGAGAGAGAGAGAGAGAATAATAGACACGCGCGTTACCGAAGACGTGCGACTACTGACTCGACGTGAACGAGCGCACGATTGGTTTATAAACTTGATACGTCACTGCGCACGTCTCGAGTCGAGCCTCCGATTATCAGCGTTTCTGATTGGTTCACTGTAATGTCCTTACATACCCCCGCCATATTTGAATTCAACTATGATAGAAGAAACGAGCTGATAGTCGTTCGTCACTTTACGTTCCTCGCGTACTTTTACGACGTCAACGACCGATAGGACAAAGATAAAATGAAACATAGAAAATTATTTTATCTTCTTATACTTAATAAAATGTATAAATAAATGAAATAATAATAAACTATTGTTAATTTCAACAGATCATACATACATATATATATACATAATGAATTTTTCATTGATTTGTAAAATCTAATGTTTTCTCACACACATATAAATTATATATCAAATGTTTTCATTCACAATTTTACGGTTATGATTCATATGTCATATCAATGTAACAAAACTATATTTGGATATAAGATTTGAAGTAATACAAATTAGATGCAATCTAAACGTTACATTTGATTGTTGCAAATCCTTTCTTTCTTTCTTTCTTTCTCTCTCTCTCTCTCTCTCTCTCTCTCTCTTTCTTTTACTCCCTTTACACGGCCTATATCCAGCTAAAAATAGTCAATGAAATGATGGTTGTGTTAAAACGATCATCTCACTTCTTTTTCTTTCTCTATCTGTCTCTTTATAAGAGACATGTAATATTTATAGTAAAGGCACCTCCTCACACCCGGATATAATTTCGCATCGGTACCAATTTCTTATTCGTAGATATAACGAATTATAACGATCTCTTCCTTCATGTTTTATAAACAACAAGAAAGAATAATAATCTAGTAGTAAAATCTTATTTTTCTTTAATTGGTTAACATGGACTACTTTGTTTTTACGCAATCCTAATAAGAAATACCGACCGGGGGAAAAAAACGAAGTATTATTTGTTTAATCTTTTAAAAAAGAAAATTTCCAAAAGCATGCCCTATCAAAAATAAAGAATGAAAAACAAGTGATGCGTTTTTTTTGTTTTTTGTATAAAAATCGACCACTACTTGAAAACCTCTAAAAGATGAGCTTATAGTAATCGCCGGATGCATAACAAATACGCCATTAGGTAATTCAGAAATGTGCAATTTATCTTCTGAGTCCTCTCTTTTTTTTCTACTTCTATCTTTCATAGAACACACCAATCGTATTTATGTACCTGTTATATCGAAGATCCAAAAATGCAACACAACTGCCATTATATGATTAATGATAGAAAGAGAGAAAGAGAAGAAATGAACATGCACGGTTTTTTCCTAGATAATTAAAAAAAAAAAAAAAAAAAAGGTAATTAAAAAAGAATCAAAAGAAATGAATCTATATAAACCTTCAAGTAATAATTACTTTCGACTTAATCACGATAATTGGATAGATTTTCATAATGATAGAAAAAAAAATGAAGGAATTTACTAGGATTATCGACAGTCGATAATCTGACGTTATAAATCAAGTAATCCTTGACTCGTTAGTTTAGCACGTGTATCAATGTCAAAACTAAACTGGACATTTATCTTAAACTCGTTTTACATTTGCATAATACTCATATTGCAAAGTGATAATAAAAACAAAAACCAAAAAAAAAAATATCAAATAAAAAAAGGATTCTTCAAAGAAATTTCCAGAGAAATTGAAAAACAGAAAAAAACTTCGTGCTGTATTTGTATAAAAAGAATAAAAAAGAATAATAATAATAATAATAATAGAAATGATAAATGGGAAACGATATAATAATGTATGAAATACAAAGAAATACAAATGTGGTTATATAATAAACTGCATAATAATAATTGCGACATATTAGACGAGTCAATCGAAAAGAAAGAAGAGGACGACACCACGTAGAAGTCCACACGACGTAAATTTATCATTGCTTTGTTCGCATTTGCGACCTATTGAGAAAGAAAAAAAGAAAAAGAGAGAAAGAGAGAGAGAGAAAGAAAAAAAAATGAAATACAATCGTAAGAATCGATAAAATATACTTTCCAATATATTTTCATAAGTTTTTCCTTATATCTTCCTTAATAGTTTCTTTGAACGAAAACCCATGTCAAATATCTCAAACGTTTTAACTTCTCTCAACAAACATTTATTTCGATTACCTAATCGTATCATTCAGTACACATGCATGTAAACGTAAAAAATATACTGAAATATCGATGAACATCTTACATGTCCCCAACCACTTATAAAGTTACATTGACGTCATATTATAACGTATGCAATGATAGTTTATGATGATAACAATGATCGTCATTATTTATCTTTTCTACTATGGTTGTCAATGATACAATATTAAAACAAACGATTGGAAATAAGACACGAACTTGTCTTTCTTTTTTTTTATCTCTCATCGAATTCCTCCTTTCCTTTCTTTTCCTTACTCTAGAATTTTTTTATATATTTAAAAAACGTGACAAATAATAAAAATCCTATCATTGGAATGTTTTTGCTTTTACTTTCGTTGGAATTGTTTCATTATCGTCAATATGTTATAAGTATAATATGCATATATGATAAATACGAATAATATGAGAATTTTAATGCTTAATGCTTGTTTTCTTTTTTTAAAATTATTTTTTTTTTTTTTTAAAGGCACTACAAACCTACCAGTTTATTGGTTCTTAATCTTATCAATATATAAATACTTGTACATTATCTTATATCAGTTACTAACAGTCTTCCTCTAATATATAAAATTGATCAAACTATCTTAAATAAATATAAAAAATAATATATATATATATATATAAGAAACAACACACACAATAACTCTTTAATCGTCCACGTGTAGATTGAAGGTATTTTTTCCCGGGACAAAAATTCAAGTATTCTCTACTTTATCATGTGAGATTACCGACCGTCGATAACTCAAATTCCTTCACTTTATTTTTTTACTATTATAAAAATATTTCAAATAACATAATTTGATTGCAGTAATATTATTGCTTATAAATGCGTACTTTTTTTTTTTTCTATTTTAAAATAACATATTGCATTATTGAAACATTTATTAATATCCTAATTTTTTATACTAACAATTCTGGACAAGGTTGGCAGGACTGTTAAAGAACGACTTGAGCGTACACGTCGGTGGTTTATGAAATTAAAAAGTTACGCTTTTTGTCTTAACTGCTACAGTCACGGCATATCTTCTGAATTTAGCTCTGTGGTCATAGCCCATGTGATACTGTTCTTTTAATTCATCTAATTCTACTCTCATAACCTTAAAATCAAGTGAGCTTCGCTTTCGACTCTTCTCAAGGCTCAGCAATAATACTCAACGTGTAAAGTATCTTGTTTTTATAATCAATAAAAAACAAAATCTAAATATTATATATTAGGATACTTCTAATAAACTCTATGTACATGATCTTATTTCAAATTGTACTTATTTACAGTTAAACAAACTTCAGGATTATTTTTTTAAATATATACAAATCAAGTAACACAGTAATAATAATCAGAATGGCGAATAATACCTGTATCGCATTTTCGCAAGACGGACAATATTTTGTTCATTGTGGAATAGATGGAACATTCAAGATTTGGGAAACAAAAACGAATAAACTCAAGGAAGAATGTATACCGAATGAACATCTTAAATCGCCATGCAATGTATTATTCTGGATTTCTGTAAATATTCAGACAACAAATGCAACGGTATAATCAAGTGTTTTTTTTATTAATAGTTGTCACAAGTTATTTTTCCAACGATTGCGTTATGCAGTTTCATTTGATTTCTAATTATGAAACTTGACAAGATCTAAACAGAATATTTAAAAAAGAATATATTACATAATTACATTGTTTCCCAAGTTAATAATCTGATTTAATATAATAATAATAATATTTTATTAATATTATTGTAGCGCTCACTAAGAAGTAAACGTGCAAGGAAAATGATTGTTGAAGAGACTGGACAACAAAAAGAAATCATTGTTATGGGATCTGTAAATGGAATGATCATTTTATATGATGTTGCTGCTGCTGCTGTTTATGGTCAATTAGAAAATGGTCATTCTTCTTGTATAACAGCTATAACTTGGTCAACAAATAGTGGTTTGTTCACAGCTGCTGACGATCATTGTATAATTCAATGGAATATTCATGAAAATGAAATTAAATCTAAATGGAAATGTGGCAAGGCAAAAGTCACTGCTTTAGCAGTAACGAAAGATGGAAAATCAGTGATCTCAGCCGATAGAATAATCAAATGGTGGGATTTATCTACTAAGAAAATAATTAAGACTTTTATTGGTCATGCTGGTCAAGTTAATTCTTTAAATGCAATAACAGTCAACGAAAATAACAATTATTTAATCAGTGGAGCAAATGAAGATACATGTCTGAGTATATGGGCTTTAGATGAGGTATGTAGAAGACTTATTCATTTATGTTTTATACAAATCATGAGAAAAATTCATGTATTTATTTATTTATTTATTTTATATGATTATTCATCTAATATTTATAAATCTATCAATGTGATTAGACGAAGAATGATGACAATTCCGTAGCTTCATTAGCTATGAAAGATGAAGCTTCGTTTGTTTCTGCCCACGTGAATGAAGAGTCTCAAGTGATTGTATCAGCTACTACTAAATCAGGACAAGTACACATTTTTAAATGTGAACCCAATGGAAGTTTCAAACCTTTTAAACCAAAGCTAAAGATTGCAGTTACTTCTTATGAAAATGAAAAAGAAACTGTACAACAAATTCCCATTGTTATGGCCAAATTGATAGAAAATGAACATTTATTATTGGCATATGGTTCTTTTGTTAATCCGATATTTGAAATAATTATACCAGATTATTCGAATAAGATGCAGTATTTAATACGTTCAGAAGTTAAAAAGACTAAAGAAAAGAAAGATGAGTCAGTTGCAAAAGTAAAAGTGGAGAATAATGTTGAATATCTTTCTCCAGGTAATATACAAAACTTGTTTATTATTATTTCATTATTATCATACTGTTTATTAAATGTTCAATGTTACATTTAGGAATAGGAAATACGATGATTAAAAGACATAGGACAAGTTCTGCTAGCTCTCAATTGCCTTTAAGAGATAGATTAGAAAGTCTTAGTTTAAATGTTGACACTAATACTACAAATAGAACTCCTTCTAAGGGAACTAATATGACGCAGCTATTAATGCAAGGATTAAACAACAAAGATAGAACCATTTTAAATAAGGTACTATTTACAGCAAATGAAAGAACAATTAGAAACACTGTTGCTAAATTACCAGTTCAAGCAATAACACCATTGATTGAAGAATTATCTATCATGTTACGAGGAAAAATGTATTCGTAAGATATCTATTTTTTTATTCCCCATATTAAATACTCATTATTATTTTAATTATAATGGATAGTTTTAATTATTGAAAAAAACAATTAATTTATTTTAGAAGTATGATAGCTTCTATTTGGTTGGAAGTATTGATAACAACATACTCAACACATCTTTTGTCACATCCAAATATCGACGAAACGTTAAGTCCTATCTTAGGTTTGATTGATGAAAAGTTAATGTTATTAACTGAGGTATCTAAATTACGAGGACGTGTTTCACTTTTAACAGAACAAATATCCAAAAACCACGATGATCAAGACACGTTAAATGATTCTTTAATTGTCTATCAAGATGTCGGTAAGCATTTTATGATCAACATATTATGTGTTTAAATTATTTTCATTTATTATTATTATTATTATTATATATATATATATTAAACATGATAAAGGGTTTTTTTTAATTCAATTTTTGTTTACGTTAGATTCATCTGAGGAAGGTTCTGCCATAGTAGAAGATACCGTAGAAAGCGAATCAGGTGAATATTGGGAAGAAATGTCGGACCAAGAAGAACAAGAAGAACAAGAAGAGCAAGAAGATCAAAATCAAAATGATGATGAAGATGAAGATGAAGATGACAGTAATAGTATCGAATTTAAAGAGGAAGATGATATGAGCAGTTGAATTTTTATTATTAACTTTGTACAATTATTTGTGATTAATGATAAAAGTATAATTTCACAGATTACCAATCATTTTTATATATTTCCAAATTATCTGTACAATATTTTAGAAGTTTTTCGTGAAGACTGTTAAAAGAATTTTATGTCCAAGAATAATTGATAATATTTATGAATGTACTTATTGTAAATAATAATAACGAAATACTTTTATCAAAAACTATTTGACATATTTATTGATATAATTATTTGTATTTATTTAAATATAAATTATGAATAAGATATAATATGGATTAATGTAACTTTGAAATGCAACATTTTTATTATGTAAGCTCTAAATTGATCGATCTTTAAATCACTTTGATGTCGCCATCTCACGAACTTACGAAACACTACTATGATAAACCTTACTGTCAGTATTTATTAAAGTCGATTGTCGATAAGGTAGATTTTTTCAAACATTTGTTAATTTATTACTTTTTAAATGCAAATGAAAGTAAATCAATTGAAATGTTAAATTTACAATGAGACTATGCAAAGTAATGAAGAAATACGTCAAATGTGTTGCTATTTTGAATAATTCTTATTAAATGCTAATCGTATTATTAACATTACAAAGTATTCGAGAATTTGTTAATATGACATGAAATATAAAGTAAACCAATATCCGAATTTTTGTTCTATTGGGTTATTCAAAAAGTAATTTCGATTTATTTTCTGACACAATTTTAACATTAGTTTATGCAAATTCGGCAAATGAACAACACGTGAGATTGGTTAGATGCTAAATTTATCAAATTCAACTGTTTATGCTTACTTGTGTAAGGCCTAGGTTTAACTTAGAAGTGAAAATTGTCGTGATTTTTTATAAAAGAAAAAATGAAATTACTTTTCGAACAACCTAATTATTATTAATATTTTCGACTACGATAAATAACTTTGACTTTGAATCAAGTTCGCAATGATTAATTGATTTGAGTATGTCAAATCATACCCCCCCCCCCAACCCCAATAAATTTGTATTTCAGCTTAAATTTACTTTATATTAGCTTAATAGATATCAATCTATTTCAATTAGTGTTTAGATGAAAAAATTTCTAGTCAAAATACGATCACTAAAATATCGTGAAGTTTAACTTGTGATATGTGTCACGTAAGCCACGTTTAAATATCTTCAAAAAGAAAGGTGGTATACGTGATGACCGATGCGTAAGCAAAATCTTTCCTGCATCATGGTTGTTAAACCGGCGCTAAATTTAAATCAGAAAAACCTTCGAACAAATTTACCCCATTCTGATAAAAGATGAACATTCGAATACAAATAATATTCTAACACGCTAAAACGATTATTTAAATTACGTGAAATATAACGAGAGACATGATGCAAACTATAGTTCTCTATAAAGAAGAAAAAAAAAAAAAAAGGAACTCATTAGTCGTAAATTGTTAATAATTATCGCACAGGAAGAAGAAGAAGAAGAAGAAGAAGAAGAAGAAGAAAGAAAGAATCAAACTTGGATCCAACATATTAAAGGAAGAACAGTTCAATAAAACCCGATTCGACGAGTCAACGATTATTTCATTAAAACATTCTCTGACGTCAAATAGATCGAACGAGTACCTTGTTAAAATTATCAAACGGATCATCCATTAAAAGGGATTATTCGAATCAATTGATGGTTCTCAAATTAACGAGAGGAAAAAAAAAGAAAAAAAAACATTTAAAAATATGTTGAACTTGAAAAAGAAACTAAACGAGTTGTGTTACATTCTGTAATGTAACTCATGATTGATTAATTTTGAAAATTTTGAGATTGAAAAATATTCTTTAAATGCTGAATAAAGAAACTGAAAATATAAGCAGTAAAATACAAAAAAATAACGTATGCAGGAGGTAACAAAATGATTCCAAATTTGTAATACTGTTTCGATAATTACTTTTATTTCCTCCCCCCCCCCCACTAATTATGTTTGTAAAGATAATAAGAATTCTATCTTGTTACCAATGAATAAAGGAATAATCTTAACAAATCTATTATTATAAGATTAGTAATAAAGTATACATGCGTGAAAAAAAAAAAAAAGAAAATACACCTGAGAAAACTTGAGAATTAAATGAATAATAAAATATCAGTAACCTTCCAGTATATGTATGAATAGTCATGTGTAATCATAGAATCCTTGGCATTGAAAGTAACGCAATATGATTCAAATCTCCATAAAAAGATTATTATTATTATTATTATTATTATATATAACATTATATTATCTAATACATACTCAGTAATTCGTGCCGCATGGCGGTAGGTCGTCAATCTATAACAAAAAAAAGAATAGAAAAGAAAATTAAATTAAAAGTTTAAAAAAAGAGATAAAATAATATTAAATTTTATCAAATAAAATATTCATATATATATATAAGAAATAATTTCAACCCTTAAAATCAAATTATTTTCAATAAAAATACAAAAAAGGTGTTTTTCATATTTGAAATATTTGGAATATATCTGTTCGGATGAATAAGTTTCATGCAAATCAACATTATAAAAGGTTATTACAAATACGTAAAGAAGACTAAAGAAGAAAAAGATAAAAGATCAAAAATAATTACAATTTCAATGGATCAAGCTAAGAAAATGTGATGCAAGATTCGAAGAAATGAACGCAACACACGTTTCTTAAACGTGCTGCTTGGGTTCTTCTTACCAACCAATCCTTTTTCTCCGTCAAATTGAGAACCACTTTAGGCCGAGCCCCTCATCCGATAACCAGCTTAACCAATCAGAGAAGGTCTCGCGTTTGACGCCCACAAAACCGACCAATCAGAATGTTTCTAGCTTGAAGGCACGTCCGTGTCGCGTCCGCTTTCTCCGAATCGTTTATAATAAAGCCGGTAGATAATATAAAAGATTTATTCAATTAATTACACGATTTCGGAATATCCTTGTCACGTTTGATATATATTTTATTATATTATGTAAATTGCGATTAAATATTGCAAATTAAATCGAAATCCAATATGGCGTCATTTTTATTGCCGTCAATTATGATACTTTTATTCTATCCTTTAATTAAACGTTATCTGATTGATCGATTTTTAATAAACTTATTACACAATTGACATAATATCTTTTATTTTTGATTTTTCAAATGTAATGTTTAATTTGACTGTTTGTCGCTCTTGTTTATTCAAATCTTCCAATGACAATTCTTCCTTCTTTTTTTTTTTTTTTATTCTATATATAATCATTATAAAACATGCAATCTGATTGGTCGATAACTTATTTCGAATCTATTTAACATTTTTTGTCTAACGTTTCTTTTCCTGTGACCTTTGCGTTACTTGGCCTTGAATGTAGGTGAACAAATCGTTGTCGATGATAGCGACTACAATTTTCTAAGCTAATTTTATCCAACGTGACATACAAAAAAAAAAAAAGAAAATCCTCAAATTTTTGTGTGCTGAAATCTTCTTGGAAATCGTTTCGTTTTATTTTTCCTAAGTAAAATAAATTGATTTGAAAATGACGCGTCGTATCGATGAATGACGATAATCGATAATAACATGTTTAAAAAATTATTATTAATAATTGTTAATGTTAAAAAGTTGAAGAAGAATATTTATTGAAAAAAGATGTTTGTCTTCTCTTTACTCTTTAGCATTTGAATCTAATAATAAATGTTCATCTGTCCTTAGTTTAAAATCAATTTTGGCAAGTTTTCAATTGTGACATTGCCACGTTAAATGTATGTTAAAAAAGAATTGTTATATTTTGAATCATATAATAGAAAGTCCTCCATTTTATGACGATGTCTCACATTATTATAACATAAAACAAAATAATCATAATATTAATAATAATGTAAAATTTTCATTATCTATTTCTACTTCTTTATTTTATGTTATCTTAAATAAAACTAGTCAAAACAACGATAATTATTTTCAATTATAGTATCAAAATACTATTAAGATCAATTAATGGAAACAAGTGAATCAAATGAGCTTTAATTCATACAAATCCTATTGAATTATTGTAAAATGTATTAAAATTGCAACAGTGATCTAACCTATATGCATAATATCCGTTCGATTAAGTATACTTCCAACGATGTTGACTTCCGACGTAGGAACGAAGTTACATTGAAACGATGGAGGGTTGAATTAATTCAATACACGTCATAATAATGTTTCTACGCATATATACTTATTGATCTCATCAAAAATTTGTATTTTTCCTATATACTTTTATTACAAAAAAAAAAAAGAAAAAATAAAGCAGTAACAAAATATTGACAATTAATCAACAATCACATATCTTAATCTGAAACCTTTAGACTTTGCATGTTCAAATTTACGAGGTATTAATATGTAAAATAAACGTTTACTTTTACAGGTTATGTTTCTTTGAAAAAAAAAAAAAAATACATCAATTGTTAATACTTCGAGAAAGTAACAATTATGTAAATGTTTTGTTGTTTAAATCTATAGAATGGAATAATATCTATTGGACCAATCAGATTCATACCTCTCAATCAAATTCAAATAAATACTTTAATCGCGCCATTAAAACAGCATCGGATTGACGTATGGCGGGTCATCGCGCGAAACTCGAATGACGTAGTAAATATTACGTAAGCCTACCGAAAAGAGAAAGACGTACGTACCTCTTGGATATTTGTACCTCGAAATGATGAAATCAATTATTTTTACGACTTTATTCTACATATTTTGAAATTAAAAAAGACACATCTTTGATTTCAATTATACGAAATGACTTATACACAGTTTAAAAGACATTTTCTTTTGTATCGTGATAAGTGATAAGACAATGATAAGGAAAAGATTTAACAAAATCTTAAATATATTTGATATCAACGTAAAAAAAAAAAAAAAAAAAAAAACAATTATTATAATTAATATTGTTGAATGCTATCAACGAAAGGGGGAAAAAAAAATCAAACGTTTATAAAACTCCAAATTATATTCGGGAAAATATTTAATTTAATTGTTAAAGGAAAAAAAAAGAAGAAGAAAAGAACAGATAAATTATAAAAATTATTTTTGCAGAAATGTTTAATCTAAACGCTGGGGAAAACATCGAAAAGGAATAAAAGATTAAAAGAAAATTATTTTTGTAGAAACGTTTAACCAAAATGGTGAAGAAATGGGAAAAGGGAACGAAATAAGATTGGAAAAATGATATTCGCAGAAAGACTTAACCTAAATCCAGAAGGATAAGAAAATGAAAAGAAATAAGATAAGAGAAATCATATATTCGCAGAAATAATATTAAACGTTTAAGTTAAGAAAAAGGCGTGATCATTGAAACTCATTCTTTATAAATTATTGACCAAAGAACGAACACGTGACCAGGCGAGCCAATGATGAGAGATAAGGCGCGAAAGTTAAATTCGAACGTACCTGGAATAAATCGACCAATGGGAAGCGGCCTTGCATGATGATTTTCGATTTAAGAACAGCACTTTTTTTTTTTCTTACACTGATTCACTATTAAAATCCACTTTTTTCTTTTCCAATATTATGCGAATTATAATCTAGTTAATGAAAAAAGAAACAAAAAACAAAAGGGAAAGATCAATAAAAATATTTCATACAAATTCGTTCGTACAAAGAAAAATAATACATATATATATATCGATCGTATGATTTGTCTAATGGCGAAATTTGATTCAATAGCTACGCGTTGCTAAGAAATGAAAACGTAACACGCACAGCACGACGTATCGTAATACGTAAATGACTGTTCGTAGAGTGTAACCATGTACCAACAAGTCAAGACTAACTCTCTTTTGCCCTCTCTTCCTAACCAAAACCTGCTCTCCTCTCCCACTCTTCTGTCAACATCTTTCTCCCCTTCCCTATTCCAATTTTTCCCTCACCCCCTCCTACTTCAATAAATGCCTTCACTCTTCTCTGAACAAGATACGCTTTTAAAAGTACGAACACAATTAATTTGAAAAATCAAACAATTAAATTCTAATAATAATTATAATATTTATAAATAATTAATAAAACTTCTATTTTGTGAATTTATTATAGATAATTATTAATATATTTAAATGTGGAAATAATACTTTGAAATATTATCTTTAAATTGTGTACGATTCTTTTGTTCGCCATTTTGAAGAAACATCAACCAATCAAATTTCCTTGTCATATGTAATTTTTTACTTCGTATACAGTAAATAAATGAAACAATCGTTTTTATTGGCTTTCATTATCACTACTTGAGTCGTGGAAAAAAATGTGAAATTGATTAAGAATATCGAAAGATTGAATAATATTGACATAAAAAAATATTTTTTAATAATTTGAATTAGTTTTCGATCATGAACAACAAAACACCTCCAACTGACCTATGCTCGTTGACGACCCGGAACAAACTGGTTTGACTGATTGTGAGAGCACGGACACGTGCAACGAGGCTTGCTGCCAGACAACGAACGAACACGTCCGAACGATATCGAAGATAACCGAGAATAACCACGTGCCAACTAGCCGAATCATCCATCGTCTCGTAGCAGCCATTGCAAATATATATATATATATAATTGTTTTATCTTTTAATCTTAATTAAGTCATTAAAATCGAATATACGTTTTTCCCCCACTAATTGCGTTCATTACAATTAACGTATTTCAATCAGAAAATAAATCTAGCATTGTAAAGAAAAGTTATATATTATTTATAAAAAATTTGTAGATAATTAATTAAATAAATAGAAACGAAAATTTAATTACGTTTTAAATTTGGAATTCTATTTGCTAACGATAGATCGAATATATGTTTTCTTAGATCCTGTTACAAGATAACATATGTATATAAGTATATAAGAATGTTTACGAAATATACGACGACAATAGAAATCGATGCAGTTTTCGAACGAGTATAGTTCACTTTCGAATCGATTAATTCGCCACGATTACCACAACAAGAACAATGTAAAACTTGCATTATCAACATACTACAGTTCGATTTAATTAATGAGATTATATACAAACGTACACGAATGTTACTTTGACAATTAACCTCAAAAATACCATTCACAATTGTATCAAGTAAAAATGTAATAAATAGCATATTTTAGTTCCTTGCAAGTAATTAATTAACTTAATAAATGAAATGATTGGTATTGAAAGATTAAAAAAAAAAAAAGAAAATACTCGAGCGTGGTTGTTTTTAAAATAAAAAATACTTAATTGAATATACAAAACACGCGTATTAATCCTTTCTCATTTGAACAAAGTGAAGTATGCAATGCATAAGTACATACCGTTCGAACGAACGACCTTCGCTCTTTTTACGCGATGTCCTTCACCTCGACACTAATTCAACGCAGAGGAAGCAATAATGACAATATTATACACCTCGAAATTTATACACAACACTTACTTCTCTTAACACTTGAATCAAGGCTACTTGATTATTACCCCTATTCTCACTTTCAACTTTTAACGAACTTTAAAAAAAAAAATCAAATAATGAAAGAAAAAGAAAAACATTTCGATGTCTCGATCTGTCACTCCAGAAATTAACCTCAAATCGAATGAAACGTCAACGATGGTTGCCGAACTATCTTGAAGTATGCTACGCGATTCGTGTAAATGTTTAATTATGATTTCCTTTTATTAGGTGGACCGGAAAGTAATGTCACTTTCTAACCTTAAATTCAAAAGAATAAATTTCTAACAAATTGATATTTTTAATCAATAACATAATCAACTTTGTTATCAACAACCTTTCTTCATCTAGTATGCAAATTTTTAATATCAAATTGATAAAAATCAATCGGTTTTTGATAAAAATATACAAAATTTGACATTTGTAGAAACGATATTACTTTCCGGTCCACCTAATACTTTTTTTTTTTCAATTTTAAATATAAAATTAAATAAGATTAAATACTAAAATCAAAGTACGTTTGACGTGAGAATATTGACCGACAATTGATTAAATTAAATGAAAAAAATGCAAACATACGTACACACATCATGCGACTACACTACTATATATATATATATATTTATAAATACGCACAATAAATATACACGAAGAAAAATATGTATAAGCAACGTAAAAAGAGATGCGAACGCTCCGACGTTCGTTAGTCAACTGACGAAGTGATTTGAAGCAAAGCAGGTTTTACGTTCGACCGTGAACCACGCGACGATATTTGTCGATAACATTATAATGTCATTATGCTCAAATATCAACGAATTTAACTTTTTCTTTCTGTTCGGCTGTCAGACACACACACACACACACACACACACACTACACGTTTTACTTTTTTTATTCATCCCTATTTTTATTCATTTGATAATAATCAACACTAATTTTTCTTTATTGAATGTTATCTTCCGGTGACTGTACCTTTTTACTCTTTCTTTTGCAACTGTCTTGTATTTGTCTATCTCTTTCTTTCATATTTTCATTTTATCAGAGTAAAGGAAAAAAGAAAGAAGAAAATAAAAATAAAAAGTAGATATTGAAGTGGAAATTGTGCTCTTCTGTGATATTGAGGCCACGAGTGGCGTGATTTAAGAATTTTAATTTGTTTCTCTTCTCATCAATGATGTCTAAATTTCGTATATCTCTTTCTCTCCTTTCTCTTCAGATATTAAATATATTCCGTAATAAATTCTAGTAAATTTCCAATGATTTTATTTATCTCATTTTATTTATTTTGTTTTGTTTTATTTCCTCTCATTTAAATGTGCGATATTCGATCTTTTTTCTTTTTATCAATTTAAAATTTAAATATTAAATTCGGCGCCACTTTATTACATCAGGCGATAACGGAATGTATGGTCACGTGACCATTACTGCTAAGCAATTGGCGTATTACTCGTAACAGTGGTTCTCAATGTTATCTATACACTCGATAATTAATATTATCTCTATATGCAGTTTTACATATTATTTATTTTATTAATTTCAAATAAGTTTAGATAACTTGCCTATCTTTTACCCCAATTTGTCTAGCTTCAATTACGCGTGTAAATGCAATAATTCATTTATGCTAATTGCAAGAAAACGTTTATTTATAATATATAATGTAAAATAGAAAAAAAAATCCAAAATAAAATATTCAAAATCTGAGGTTCTTTCTTTCCAAATAAAAACTTATTATCGAGAAAAGAATACATCTTGTCACTTATTATTAGACTTATTGCAAATAAGTCGTTTGTCTAAAGATACGGGTCGACGGATCATGGACGACGACGGCCTTTAATGACCGTCAAACTTTTCCACGATAGATGAACGGAGATCAATTTGGTTAGGTCAATAAATGGCAAAAAGAATTGGCCGACCTCGTGCAGTGCATTGACATGAAATAAACCTTCTCTCCGTTTCTTCTTATCCACTTCTAATGCACATAAGAAAAATTGACAAGATTACAAACAGTATCAATAATCTATTATCAGATTAGATCATGTTGAAGTCACATCATTTTTATGTAATAATATTTTTTAAATGAAAAACAACAACGCAACAATTTTCGATGCAAAATTTTCCTCTTTGTTTATTTTTTGCTCTCCTCTTCTTTTTTAATTGCTTTATTCTTTTCCAATCTTCATGGATTCGATTATATTAATCTTCTTCTTTCATATAATCTTTCTAATTTGAATAGTTATACCGATCCGAAATAATGATTATTTTTATTATGATCTCGGTATAAAAATGATCAAGCACAAATATCGCTACTCACCGGGTATCGACGAGTTGATACCGATCGAGCTTGTCCGCGATTGGCCCACAATGATGACGTTGCTGGCCTAGTTGGCAGCCTTGATTGGTGAGCTGCCCGCTGCAACTCAGGCAACGGCGGGCTCCTTGCCAAACAACCAGCATTACTAGACAGCAAGATGACTGGCGTTTAAAAATTACTTTCCAATCTTATTTTCAGCCTATTAATATACTCTCCCGCGCGTGCCTGTTTATTCCTTTACCCTCTTCTTCCCCACCCCCACCCACCCCCATTCGCGATACAAAAATTACAATTCTTTCATAAGTATTCTACATCTGTTATTTGACTTTTTTTTTTTTTTCAAATACAAGGTGTGCCAAAAATTCCTAGATGGACTAAAAGTTCCTAGGCAGGTCAAAAATTCATAAATGATTTTTAAAATCCATTCATCTTTTTTCTTTTTTCTTTTAATAAACTTTTTAGAATAATGTTTTTATTTTTGTATTGTAAAAATTAAAAGCTCAATTGATAAAATTAGAAGATTAAACCACAATCTTGAAATGTCTTGAAAATATAAATAATTTATTTTGAAAATCATCTAAGAACTTTTAACTCACACTTATAATCAAAGATCGCACAGTTTTTTTTTTTTTTTTTTTTTTTTAATATTTATTTTTATATAGTCTAATTATGTCAGGTTGATAATTCATAATGACTTTCGTTATTATGAAATAATAAGATAAACAACAAATAAGAATGGATGATTCATACTTGTTGTGTGATAATTCAGAGAACATGTTTGATATTTTTTTCGGCAATTTTAATCGTCTCCGGCATTATGAATAAAATCAATATTATATCAGCAAATAATTAGGGATATATAATAAGATAGATAGTCATATTATCGCATGGTTCATAAAACGCTGATGCGAGAACGTCATGTTACTAGTGTGCGTAATTATATGTTGCTTTGCCAAATAAATCTTATCTTTGTAACTTTATCTTATTGTTAGTGATTTAATTCCTCCAAGTCAGTAGTTTTATTTTATTTTTTCTAACGTAGAATGATATTTATATATTAAGAAATAATACAAAATTATTAAATTAACTAAAGAAAACATATATACGTAATTTTTTGTCTGCTTCATAAAAATAATTATTTGATTCGATTAAATTCGCCATATTTGTCTGCAAAATTGTAATTACTTTTTTTCTTCTTCTTGTAATATTTCTCTTTTGTTTCAATGATAACTTGTTCCACTTTTAAGCAAATACAATTAACGAACTCTCTCCAGTTTCTCCTTTCTTTTGCACCTACCTTGAGAACGTCACGTTACAATGGCCTCCTCGTTGCTTCACACAGCTCCACAAACAACACACTCACACACACACACTTACACAAATAGAGCACGCACGGTTGCCGTCTGTCGGTTAAACTTTAAACTAAAATCACTCTCTTTGACTCGGTCGGTAATATCGTACGTCACACGCACCGTTTATTACTTCTATAATACTTATTGATTCGCAAACCAATGTTATACGATAATCTCGATAATAATTTACGTTTATTTATTTATTTATTTCTCTCTCTCTCTCTCTCTTTCTTTCTCTCTTTAAATTAGTATAATATCACGCGAGAAAAAAGAAAACAATATAACAATAAATGAAGACTTCGTGCAAATAGAAATAACTTTTAAAAGCCGATCGTTTGGATGAACGTGAACGTATGATATTCTCGAACACTTTCTATGTAAAAACGAATTACTAAATTAACATAAAAATTTGTCAATGTCTTCGAATTAGACTTTGTTGAACTGTAAATCCGATAATTGCGAAGCACAACTCCAAATACGAAACGCACCGTACGGCGTCTGACCGAATACTGTGGCATGAACTGTTCCAATGTTGCCAAGTTTGAATCCTTCATTTTTCGATTACCCCCAGATTTAAAGTAACTTATAATCTCGATCTTGACCTATACGTTTGTACATTTAAAAATAATTGTATTTTTATATTTTTATATACATGTATATATATATATGTAATATATTTATTATATAAATATATATATATATATTTACTAAAATTAGATAATCTATATAATTGCAAAATCATTATCTTTAAAAAAAAAAATAAAATATACAACATTTGAAATAATAGATTACATAAGTAAAATACAAGATATCGAGATAATTATTTATATTGAAAAATTATTTCTATAAAAAATGACATGTCTCGGTCGGTAATGGTTATACCTGTTAATGTTATTAGGTTGGTATGTTTCAAAATGTCGGATATTATTTTTAAATATTCGAATTATATTATAGATTAAACTTATGTTTTTTTCTTTTTCATTTGTGTAAATATACATATTGTAACTATAAATTAAATTGAATTACATCATGCTCGAGTGAAAAAGATTAATTGAATTTATTTAAAAATAATAATAATAAAAAAAAAAACAAGAACAGATAATAAGAAAGTATTTAATGAAAAATAGATACCATTTAGTTTTATTGGAGATTTTGTGCTTCAAAATGTTTAACATATTTTGAATCATACATCATATAATTTACATAGTGTCATTTATAATTTACTGAACACATTAGAGATTGCAGTACACAATTAATAGATTTCTTTTCTTTTTTTTTTTTTTTTTTAATCGATGTATCTGCACGAGACATTTTTCTTTTTTTTTGTAAGGATAGCATTGATATTATAAAAAAAGTTCAGATTACTTATAATTTGATTATCAGAATTTATCATTAACGTCGAGATTAGATCTTTCAATAGTTATTTGCATTAAAACTATATTAGCGAATAGTAAAAACGTTCATTTTAACAAAATCTTATTGATAAATTATTGTTGTTGTTGTTTTTCTTTTCTGTTTTTTCTTTTTTTTTTTTTTGCATTTTTCATTTTCTTTTATTTTTTGTTTTTTTTTTGTTGTTTTTCGTTTCTCAATTTGTTTTCACACGGTGCATTATGCTTCGGTGTACAAATCAGTCATTTTGCAAGTATCTACATAAATTGCTCATTTAAATGCACAACGTTACGTTTCTATAAGTTTGACGCTTTTACAAATATCTAGATCAAGAATTGTAAGATCACAAGAGTTCGATAGTCCTCAATGTTAAATTTAATCAATTATAATAGTTTAATAATATTCATTGTAAGTATGTAATGAAGTGTATTTTTTGTTGTCAATTAAATATTATTTCTGATTGAAATCTGATTTGTCGCATAAAATTATTCTCAACAGCCTCTCTTACAATTAATCGTAATATGTCTGGACAATAATAATAATAATAATAATAATAGTAATAATAGTATTATTATTTAAATATTATAAATAAATTGTTCAAGTCCTCTTTTGGATTTAATTAAAAAATTAATTAATCATACATTCCATAATACTACTAATAAGTATAAAATATATTAAATATATATATATATGCATGATAGTAAATATATAATGCTAAGTAAGGATGATGATATCATAAATATAAGTATCATTACATAATATTTTCTTAAATATACAATTTGTCTCAATTTTAATCCACAATGTTTGACTATTATATTTTATAAGTAAAAATATGAACATAATGTTACTGTTTTATTCAAAGAAGAATATGTGCTGACAATATATTTTGTGAATTAAAATTGAGATTATTTGTATTTATTATATATCAAAGTCCAGACATGAAAAATTTATACAAATTGATTGAACTGTACGTTTGATTTTATATATATATATATATATTATTTTTATCTTATCGTATTTTCTTCATTTAATATTATTGTATCTTATATAAACGTATACAGCCTGGTTATTAAGTAAATGCTTGAACGATAACGCACGATGATATTATTTATTTATTTTTTTGTTTGTTTGTTTGTTTGTTAGAATAAGAATTGAAAAAACTGATACTAAGCATAAATCAGAAGAAGAATATTTCATCATTGCAATCCAATAGGATTTAACTAAGACGAATACTTTCCCCTCCCCTCCCCCCCCAATATTATCATATATTGCTTTGTTAATTATAAATTGTTATGTTAACAAAAATATGAAATCATCATAAAAGTAATGTATCGTCACAACCCTTTAGTATAAATGTATGTATGTATGTATATTTGTTTTCAATTCATTTTTATACGTAGTTTTATCGCATATGTCAGATTAGAAATTTGTTTTTTATCTTTTTTCTTTTTTTTTTCTTTTGATGAATATATAATTATTATCGTTATATCATGAATTTGAATATTTACAAGCATATTCATACGATTAGAAATTTACGTAATCCTAGAATACTTCTTTACAATTAGTACGAAAAATGATATAAGATTAAGTTTTTATTATGATTTTTTTCTTGTTTTTTTTTTTTTTTTTATTCTTTTTTTCTTTACTATTATTATTATTATTATTATCGATAATTATTTATTCAGTTAAATGATAATTTGGAAAAAGATAATTTTTTGTTGTTGATTCAGTAAAGCCAAGAGAAAAAATATATATATATAAGTAAATCTTTATATTTATATTAATACGTTACGTTTATCATTAAATATAAAATACTAAGAGAAAACATATTGGATGAAGAAAATGTATGAGAGAGAGAGAGAGAGAGAGAGATAAAGTGTTAAGATAAAAGATTAATATTAAATCTTGAAATATCTTAATATCGCATTTCTGTAAGAGAATAATTAATCCTTTACATATATATGTGTATATATATGTATATATATGTATAATAATTATATAGAAATTCTTGTTCTCATGATAGTTTTCATGTCGTCCAATGAAATTAACATTAATAATAATAATAAAAATAAATAAACATTAAGATTACCCAGGCAGCAAAATAGTATACATGTTCGTATACAGTATACCATGGAATAACAATGTAGAGCTTGTGTGTTAAAATAATACATGATTTACTATAACACTGAATGTATAACAGTTTTCTGTACTCTACAGCCTCTCTATATAAATACAAACTAAGTAACAAAAATCTTATAGAATTAGATTTATACTAAATATTATATATTTCGACATTAGAAAAAGAAAAAGAAAAAGAAAAAGAAGAAAGAAAGAAAATATTTTGTTAAAGTTTACTGCACTATATCAATCGTATTTGTTAATGAGATTCATAACTGGCATTAAGTTCGTATTTTCTCAGATCATATATTAAATTTTTATATTTGTTTATAAATTAATTGATATAAAAAAAAAAAAACATGAATTTTAAGGAAAAAAGAAAGAAAGAGAGAATAATAATAATAATAATAATATTAATCAGTTAAGCGTGTTTGACGACTATATCCGTCATCGCTTGATTATCGCGACACACACCAGAGCGCACTCTGTAACGTATTACAAATATTGCAGCAATAAACTTTTGAATTTCTAATGCCAATTAATAATAATAATTAAAATATTATATAATAAAAATAATTATTCATTCATTCATTCATTCATTCATCCATTCATTTCTGTGAAAAGAAATGGTCGATATTAAAAATAAAATGAATTAAAAAAAAAAAAAATAAATTGACAATGGAGTAACTATTAAATGATAAAATCAATAAATATAGGTGTTCTCGTAATCACCTTTTTTTTTTTTTTTTTTTTTTTGAATTATATCTGATATATATGTATTTACAATTTACACACCTAATAATACGCATTTAATGTATCAATGAAAGAATGATGATGTGATGTGTATATAATTTATTAATGTCAGTTCTTTATCTAATGCATCATTTTATGAAGTTTTAGAATTTTACCCAAACGTTGTTTAGCCGTTTTCATTCCCTTTCTAGGCTTACGTTCTAAAAATTCAAAAATGTTATTATCTAGATGACTTAATCATAATAATAATAATAATAATGATAATAAAGAAAATAGAAAAATACTTTACCGATTGGAACTGGTGCTGCTAACTTAGCTTTAACATCTTTCAGCCTATTTGGACTTGTCAATATTGATCCATATCCAGTGCTAGTTTTGACAATATTTTCTGTAGGTACAATTGGTGTTGGACCAGACGTTACAATTGATGTATCTTTTTGTTTCTTCTTATTATATGTCCTCTTGGTTGTATTCTACCATATAACAAAATTAATATATTATTATTTTTATTTAATTTATATATTAATAATAATAATGATTTATTCTGCCATTTAATAGAAATCTATTGATTAAATATAAATACAGATTAAAATGTATACGTGCATGAAAAGATGAATATTTGAGAATGTGTAATTTAATCATCCAAGTTAAAAATGTAAATTAAAATATATAAAAATAATAATTATTTATACATAAAACAAGATCTACAGACTATTACAATTATATGAAGAAAATTATGATATGCCTACCAATTTCTTCTTCGTAATCTTGTCCATCTCGTTATCCAGATATTCACCCTATATGATACAAGTATGTAATAATGAAAGTATATTATAGATAATATATATATATATATATATATATATATATATATATATATATATATATATATCTAAATGGAGAGATAACTAAAAATATTTCTTTAGAAATAAATGAAATGTATTTAATTTGCATACATAATATATATGTGTGTGTGGATAAGTTTGTAAGATGAAACAATTGTTTTTCATAATAAAAAATGAGAAAAAGAGATAAAGAGAGAACTAATAAAATATAAATAAGAAATAATTTCAAATCTACCGCTTGTTTAGCTCGTTTCGCTGCTGCTGCTTCCAATCCTTTTTCAACTGAAGTTTTTCTAACTCCTTCTCGTGCTGGTCGATTTGTCTTTGGCAAGAGTGGTCCAACTCTGGCTTTTGGATTCCATGCCTCATCTATTTGACTTTTTGCTTTGGGTTTGAAAATATAGTCTTCATCGTCAGAAGCATCCAAAGCAGGATAAACTAAAAATATCAAAGTCATTCTCATTTAGAAATTTTAATCATTTATGTCTAATTTCTTATACAAATATATACATATATATATGTATTAACTTACTAAAATCATCGTCCTGATGAACTTTGTCAATATTTTCTATCAAGTGATCGTCGTCGTCATCATTGTCGTTGTTGCGTTGTGTTTTTTCTACTTTAGTTGGTTTGCTGGAGTTACTCGATGTCGTTGAATAACACTGCTCGCTGAATGATAACATCCCAGCAATAGCTTCACGTGTTGACGGTGATGCCCTGTCAGAACTAGCCGTTTTCAATTTATAAATACTAAGACACCAAAAAATAAAATATAACTATTCTCCAAAATAATCATTATATTTGCATGCTTTGAAATTATAAATCACTTTAATAAATAAATGAATATTAAAAGTAATCTTACGAGACGTAATAATGACTTACCCAGTAGGAGGAGGAGGAGGAGGCACAGGTTGACTGTATTGTGGAATTGTTGATGGTCTAAAATAATTGTAAATATGACTGATAATGATTCTGTAACGATTAGAAAAATATAAATAAAAAATAAAAAAAATGTGTTACATACGTAACGTCTAATCTTTGAGGAGCGTTTCCTAATGTATATACAGATGCTTTAATCAATTCTTCTATACCATTTTTGGGAATATCATTTAAAACATCAACGTCGCCATCGTAATCTCGTTTAATTCGTTTTTGCGTGTTAGCTTTAGAATTTCTTCTTCTTTTGGAGACTCGTCTATAGTAAATCTACCATAATCACTTTCATTACTACCATCATGAAAATCATATACAGATGTACGATTCCAAGAAAGTTCTTTCGTAACAGTAGCATGATTAGAAGTAAAATTATTTTGTAAATTGATATTATCATTTGTACTTCTAACGACTTCGTTGTTTCCTAATTTAAATCTGATAACAGTGGGACTTTGTTTTCCTGGCTTGGCTATACGTTTCTGTGTAGGACTATTAACGTGTTTTTCTTCCATCAAAGTATTTTTAATATAAGGGTACATTACAGGTTTTGATAAAGTTAACTTTAATGGTGGCCGATTAGTTGCAATGCTATCATTAATTATAGTCCCAACTTTATTTGTTTCTTTCAACGTAGCTTTAAATGGATTTTCTACCATTTTATCTGCGACATCATAATCTACGAAATCTTTATTCAATGGTTTCTTTTTCTTTCTTTTACTTTCACGCTCCGGTTTAGGAGGATTTAATGATATCAAATACCTCTCGGCGTGACGTATTTCTTTACTAAAATCTTTCAATAATTTTTGACTGTTTATCGTATTTGGTATTTGACTTCTACTGACCATATTGTACTATATAAAAATATAAAAATATTAAAAAGAATTTCATTTCTATATTAAATAAAATAAATATACCAAAATATTTTACTTACGTCTTTATCAGTGTTCCATTGTTTTAAAATACTTAATAACGCTCTAACACCTTGTAAAAAATATGGTGGACATTTTTTCTCCTCATTATTTAATTCTTTCAGTTCTTTTAACAATTTTTTAGCAGCAAACCAATTAATCGTCTCAAAACCAGGATATTGAAATTTGGCAGGAGTTTTCATTTTTCTTTCCAACTCGTATATTCTGTAAAATAGAATATTTAATGAGAAGCAATATGTGTGTTTAACACTTTTATATTCACTTACGTACTTACTGTATCTGCATAGGAATATTTAAACTATGTACAAAATTTCCACCGAAAACCAAAGAATCAATTGGAGTTAAGACAGCGTGTATCCAACCTGTTGGTATCATCATAGTCTGGCCCTGTTTAATAACGCATTTGTAACATGCATCAGCCTGATCTCCAAAGAAAGTTTCACTTTGAGTAGAACTGCACATCCAATGCTGATATAATTGTAAATTTGCTGGTGTCGGTTTGATAAGATAAAACACTTTTTCACCCTTTAATACATGATACCAAACTGATGTGCCGCCAAAATCTATATGAAAATCTGTGAAACTGTCTTTGACTCCCATTAGGCAATATTTTTGTACTTCGGGACGCTTTATATCACTTTCCTCAGGCCAATCGCGTGGCCAAACAGAGTTTACCCAGTCAAGTTTGCGCGCGATGTATGGTGCTTCGACCATTGATGAAAGACTGCAACGTTTATTTGTCAATTTATACACATACGTCCTATATACGATTAAAGCCATATATGGCAAGGCAATGAATATGGATATACCCAGTATTTGAAAATTCAAGACTTATGACATTAAAAACTTTTGTTCGACAAGGGTCATTGTAATATTCTACAAAGTCTCGTAATTTCATTCGAATGTTACTTTGTCTTGTGACATCTATCACATCCATTTCACGATCTCCACCTGAATTAATAATATAATATGTATGAATATTATAATAATCAATATTTTATTTCTCCTTCTTAATATACAATATATTCTGTGTAATTATATTATTATATTATTTGAAGAATTAACTGATCATCTTACCTATATAACTTTCAACATCGTAAACGCTAAAGTTTGGAGGAGGTACGCTCATATCAAGACCATCTTTTCCATCGATTATAATAGGTGTCTCAAATCCATTATTTTGTAAATATTGCAGTGTTAATTGTTGTCCTCTCACATGTTTAACTATTTCGTCGGCTTTAGAAAAATGTCTAGATTTTAATTCTCGAATGAATACTTCTGTCCCAGTTTGAACAGGTTTAGAATCTGCATTCTTTTCGGTATAATCATGTCTGTGCCAATTTGATCTAGTTTTCACTAAAATATAAATATGGAAATATTCTTACAATCTATCTTATTAATCACATTAGTATGATAACAATAAGTGAATTCATTTTACTTACTAATAGATGGTCCATGCATTGGTTCACATTTTGGACAATGATATTTATCGACGTCTAATGACATATATTCTTTTAGAGCTACACACCTTTGCAGACATATAAAGTAAACAACGTTAATATCGATAACTTTAAGAGTATTGTCAAAATTGTGTTAAATAATGAATAAAAACATTTAAAAATCACTTATGCATCATCAAAACTAATGTATATGAATTTGAATTTAAAAAACAATTTAGGATAAAGATATCAATACAATTTACACATAGAAAACAACTAAATATCAAATAACAAATTAATTTGATCAAAAGGATAACATAATCACCAAATGTATAGGTTATGATACTATCAATAAACATTCCTTTGTATACGAAGTTATACATACTTTTAGATGAAAATTGACAAATATTTATGAATATATAGGATCTATGCAATTTTTGGAATAATCGTTATTAAACTACAATGTTAGAAGAAATGTTGGAAATTGTAAAGCATTAACTTAACGTTGTGTTTTATATCTTCGTGACGCACGTGTCATTTTGTCAATGGATTTCTTTCACAATACTTACCCGCCGTGATACCATTCTTTACAAATGTCGCATAGTATCATAAATTGCTCAGCGTCATAAGAACGACCACACAAACAATATTTAACTGGTAACTCCATTTTTGTTAGTAGATACTAAACTGTATGTATGCACTAAGTACAGTTATCTGTTATTAGTTATTACCTTACAAGAAGTCATACCGTACGTTATTCTATCGAATGACTATTGAAGCGCCATCTGACGTCAAATTCTTTCAATTAGAAATATTTCACTAGCTTTCAAACTCATTTGAAAGCCCGCCACGTTATGTGACTAATATGTGATAATGAAACTGATATGCACCATTGGACCAATAGGAATTTTTTATTGAAATTGACATTTCTGCGTATATTTTGGTTTTATCAAAATATTAGATAATACGTAAACATAATTGGTATTCGCACTAAATTGATGAATTTATTAATTTAATACAAGAGAAACATATATATATGAGGTAATAATTATTTAATATTTGATCACATTTTAGGTTATTAAATGTTATATCATAAAATTTATAAAAGGAATAATGAATCGTGATAAACATAATTCTGAGAAATCACACAAAGGTAAATTTAGTAGAAGACGTTCTTTATCAGAATGTGCTGCTTCTTCTTCTTCTACTACATCTGATCAAAGTTATAATAAATTTAATATTAAAACTAAAAAAGATTTAAAAATCTTATCCAAAAATGATGACAGTATGGAAAAAGGTATAACATATTTTTCTATATACACACACACACACAACTCTAATCAATTGATGATCTGAAGAAATGTTGTAAATAATTATTATAATTTTAGATAACGTGAATGTTTTTTCCAAATGGAATCACTGTGAGTTATTAAATTCAACTATAGATAGTTCAGTAAAAACAAAGAAGAAAATATTTGGAACAAATATGAATCTTGGTTCTTCAGAAATCATAAGAGTATTATCTCATAAGATTTTGATGATATCAATAACATAATATTGAATCATTTTTTTAAGGAAATTTGTTTAATCGATATTTCTAAGTAATCATTTTATTTCAATTGACAGAGCGTGTCCGAATTAAATCTATCAGATTCATTGGAAGAAAATAAAAATGTATCTAAAGAACAAATTTTTGATTATTTGAAATCTATAAATTTTGATGAAATGTCAACCACTCAATCTGGTAATAGAAAAAATTGGAGAAAATCTAAGAATACTAATGAGAGATCGCAATTTAGATATAATATTTCGAAAAAGAAGACAACCGTTGATGCTACACAATATAATAATGAAGTACAAGAATGTGAAACTCAAGATGCAATGATGCATAATGTAAACAAATCATGCACCAAATCTAAAAGACCGATAACAACAAATACAAATACAACCATGTCAAATTATAATAAAAAGATACGCTTATATTGTTTAAATAATAAAGTATTGATAATTATGGAAGAAAATACCAGTTTCTGTTTTAATGGTAAATTATCTATAAGTGTATTGTATGGTGCAATAGAAGTTTACGGATCTCATGTTACCAGAGTTGATTCTCCGATATCTGTATATTCTCCAAAAGGATACAGTTGTGTAGTTATAGAAAATAGTCATAAGTATGCATGCAATAATATAGATATTTGGACATCATTATCTAAGGAAGGTATCAATCCTGATATAAAGAATGCATTACAATACGATATCAACCATCGCAAACCGGGTATGGCAGTAATTACATTAATTAATTTGGAAAATAAATTAACAACATTTGTTGATGCTTATTTTTCGATGAAATTATTTCCCACTATTCGCAATGTCAGATATTATTCTTGGATTGACAGAAGGAGAGCAGAAATGATATTGCAATCGAATCTTTATTTTGATATTCAAAATTATAAAAGATTGGTAATTGATCCTACCATAACAGGAATACTTGCTGAAAAAATGATAAACCGTTGGCATTCTAATAATTGGTCATGTACATTAATAGCAGGTGGTAAAAGTGTTGGAAAATCGACTACTGTACGTTATTTAATAAACACCTTATTATCGATCACTGGAATGGTTGCTTTAGTAGATGTCGATCTTGGTCAAAGTGAATGTACACCACCTGGCAATGTATCTTATAGTTTGATCAAAGAACCATTAGCTGGACCAAATTTTACTCATTTATTAACACCAGTGTATCAACTGTACATAGGAGATGTAAATGTAACTCGGTGTATCACAAGATACATTGAATGTCTTAAATTGTTAGCAAGTAATTTATTACTTTGTCCAACCTTGTCACGTTTACCGATTGTTATAAATACAATGGGTTTTACTGAGGGTATAGGATGGGATCTCGTTGTGTTTACGATCAAACTTTTCCAGCCTTCTTTCATTGTACAAATAATGTCTGAAAAGACAAAAAACAATTATGCTAATTTATTGAGTAGTGATATCATAAATAGTCAAGTAAGTATTTTTATTTTTATAATAAATCCTTTTCAAATTATATATTATGTTGTAAAAAATAAGAAAATAATATTTTCCCAGACTCTTGCAGGTTTTTCATGGAGTGAAAATATTGAAGTAAATATAAATAAACCGTGTTCTCATGAGCTATATGTTATAAATACAAATGCTGAAATGAAGCGTAAATCAATGAATGAGACATTGGACATGGAACCTTATCAACAACGTGAACTCGCTATGATGTCATATCTAAGTGAAATCATTAATCCAGAAGGCAATTTCATGTGAGATATTGAAAATTATTTTACTTTCTTGCTTGTATATAATATTAAGTTAATAAATAAATATTTTCTAGGTTTTGTGCTCAATCTGCGTCACTTAACATCAATGAAACTGAACCATTCGTGTTAGTACAAAGAATCATCCTAATAGCTTTAGCTTGAACATTGCAATTTTTCTACTAATATATGTTATGAAAAAGAAGTTCATTTTTCTTTTTAGTATACCTTTTGCTTCTATAACCATCGTTCTACTACAAAAGGATGTACCACCTTCAAATGCATTAAAAGTAATCAATGGTAGTCTGGTTGCTCTGTGTGGCGTCAATTGGACAGGTGTTGTGTTTCCAGAAACAGTTCCACCAAAGCCTCGTATATTAACAACAGTACCTTTATGCATTTGCTATGGTTATGGTAAATAACAATTAATTAACATTGTTTCTTCATTTTTGTTCTTATTTATTCTGATGGCAATTTGTTATAATTCATTTATTCAACAAACTAATCCTACTTTCTTGATTTTATTATTTGGTTTTTTTTTTTTAGGAATAATTCGTGGGGTTGACACGGAAAAAGAAGAAATTTACATAATCTCTCCATTGCCTTTTGTATTTAGGCAACGTGTCAATTGTTTAATAGGAAGTATAACTATGCCTATGAATTTATTACGATTAAATCAACCAAATGTATCACATGCAAGTGGAAATAATACTTTACCAACGAGTCGTGATCCACGTAAAGAACATTTTCGTATGAGACGTAAAAATAGACGAACTTCAGATTGATTCAGTTTTATTTTTTAAGAAAAATTACAACATTATTTTTTTAACTATTCAAGTTTCATAAAATGAAACATACAAAGGGTATACAAAGGGACATTTGACTAATTAAAATTATTCTTTTTCTTTTATCATTGTCTTTTCTTTTTGTTTAATTCAATTATATAGAAAATCGGTTTTACGATTAATATGACAGTATATGACGAGATGACCCTTTTTTTTTATTACATGATTTATTTCAACAAAATTCTTTCAATTTATTATTATTATTATTATTTAATATATTTTATACATTTGCTCCAAATATGTTGAAACATATTGTATTTAATAATGTACAGTAATATTTAAGAATTTATAAACAAAAATGGAAAAGATACTTCTGCACGTTGAACGAAAAGAAGACCATCTTATGCGCGCAATCGTTTTATATAATTTTCTATAAAATTAAATTTGAAACTTAATCATCGGCATTTCAAAAATGTAATTTCGAATGAAAAATTTTTCACTTCTTTTTATATTATATATATTAATTTAATATTTTGATTCTTCGTAGCAAGATATAGTATCATCTTTTTACGTTATTCAAAAGAAGATAGTGGTGGCGCTGCAGTTGTTTTGGCAATGCTGTTGTACAGGTAATGCTAGGAAAACAATATGAACAATATGGTGAATATTGTTACGACAAAACTATGGAGGGTAGAAGTAAGGAGTAACATCTCTTATGGGAGAAAACGTGAAAAAGTGTGCAGTGTTTTCTATCAATAACAGTTCAAAAACCTTCCACAATGGCGCTGGTGTAGACATTTGGTATGGTGTGAATGTAGCAATTGTAAATGTATTGTAATTGTTTATTTCTCAATTGTACTTTAATATTTGGCGCTTCCTTTAAAATTTACCCTGAAGCTACTGTGGCGCCACCCTAATTGAATGCATTTCAACGGACACTTTTTATATACAGAGATGTTACTCCTTAACCTCTACCCTCCACAGACAAAACCAACGTGTGCAGCTTAATCTTGTTTTGTTATTTTCTTGAGAACAAATTGTTAACATCGTTACAAATGAATATGGATGATGTTAATGCAACGAAATCCAATTGCAATGAAAAGATACGTTTATATTGTTTGAATAGTAAGGTATTGTTAATTATGGAAGAAAAGAGTAGTTTCTGTTTTAATGGCAAATTATCTATAAGTGTATTGTATGGTGCAATAGAAGTTTATGGATCTCATATTACCAGTGCTAATTCTCCGATATCTGTATATTCTCCTAGAGGATACAGTCTCATACCTGTAGAAACCAGTCAAAAATTTTTACTTTCACACAACAAAGATATATGGACATATTTGTCACAGGAAGGTATTACTGCTGATATTCAAAATTTATTAAAAACAGATATCGATCAATGCAAACCGGGTATGTCGATAGTGATATTAATGAATTTGGAGAACAATCTAACTGAATTTGTAAGCTCATACTTTCCCAAAAAATTATTTCCCAAAGTAAGAAATGTCAACAATTATTCTTGGACTGATATAAGAAGAGCAGAAATGATAGTACAGTCTAATCTTTATTTCGGTGATGATTATTATAAAAAATTGGTAATCGATCCAACCATAACAGGAAAACTTGCTGAACAAATCTTAAATCGTTGGCATTCCCAGGATTGGTCTTGTACACTTTTAGCCGGTGGTAAAAACGTTGGCAAATCAACTACAGCACGTTATTTAATAAACACCATATTACAAACTTCTAAGATGGTTGTTCTGGTGGATGTTGATCCTGGTCAAAATGAATGTACACCTCCGGAAAGTATATCATATACTTTGATCGATGAACCATTAGCTGGGCCTAATTTTACACATTTAAAACAACCGACAAATCAGTTGTACATAGGAGGTGTTGATGTTTCTAGATGTATAACGAGATACACTGAAGGCCTTAAATTGTTAGCAAATAAATTGTTAAGTTGTCCAGTCATGTCACGTTTACCAATTGTTATAAATACAATGGGTTTTACCTATGGTATAGGATGGGATATCATAGTATTTACAATCAAACTTTTCCGGCCTTCTTTCGTTGTACAAATATTATCTGAAAGGATAAAAAATAATTATGCTAATTTATTGAGTAGCGATATTATAAATAATCAAGTAAGTATTTTTATTTTTTTTTTTTTTATAATATAAATCCTTTTTTTAAATTATATATTATGTTGTAACAAATATGAAAATAATATTTTGTCAGACACTTGCAGGCTTTTCATGGAGTAAAAATATTGCAGATCTAAATAAACCATGTTCTCATGAATTACACATTATAAATACAAATGCTGAAATGAAGCGTAAATCAAAGACCGATTCATGGAGCATTGAACCATATCAACAACGTGAACTCGCTATGATTTCTTATTTAAGTGGAATTATTAATTCCAATGAAAGTTCCATGTGAGATATTTAACATTATTTTACTTTTTTACTTGCACATATAATATTAAATTAATAAATAATAAACATTTGCTTGGTTTCATGATAGAACTACGTCACTCAACATTAATGAAGCTGTACCATACGTGTTAGTATAAAGATTTATTTGAATAATTTTCTTTAAACACTGAAATTACTTATATATATATGTTTATATTTTTGTCAGTGCACCTTTTACTTCATTAAGTATTGCTTTACTTAAAGAACATGTACCGTCTTCACATATATTAAATGTAATCAATGGTAATATGGTTGCTTTGTGTGGTGTGGATTTGACAAATGATATGTTGCAAGATGCTGTTCCATCGAAGCCTCGTATATTAACTAGAGCACCTTTGTGCAGTTGCTATGGCTATGGTAAATAATAATTAAATAACATTACTTCCTTTATAATTCATTTATTCAATAAACTAATCCTACTTTCTTGATTTCATTTGGTGCTTTTGTAGGAATAATTCGTGGGGTTGACACGGAAAAAGAAGAAATTTACATAATCTCTCCATTGCCATTGACAATAATGCAATCTGTAAATTGTTTAGTAGGATGCATACCTATACCTGTAAATTTATTACAGTTAAATCAACCAAATGTACCGTACGCAGGTGGAAATGATGCATTGCCAACAAGTCGTGATCCACGTAGAGGATATTTCCGTAGGAGATTTAAGAAGACACGAATTTCAAGTTAAGTTTTATTTAAAAAACAAGAAAATTATTTTCTTATTTTTTTAATTATTAATACGTTAACTTATAAAGACAAAAAAATATATTTGATATTAAATAATATATTCGTTTTACCTGGGAACCGACCGAAACAACATCCCTATATTAATTTATCAAGATAATTTTATTTAAAATGCTTATTAATTTTTCCTAGACCAACCCAATTATCAAATTATTTTTTTTCAACAAATTCTTTTTATTTTCATCTTTTCAATATCTTATATATTTCATTTATTATCAACGTGTAAGTTACGGCATTGATAAAGTTTACATTTAAATCTTTCCCGCCTGATATTGGACGACTACTGTAGTCATGAAAATATATCGAAAAATTATCTACCATATTTTCTTTTGTAATTTTCTTTTAGATAAATCTTGTATCTAAAGGCACATATCGTTAATATCATCGAATTTTCAATTACTTTCTATCCATGTTGATAAACAAAACAAAAAGAAAATTTAAAATCTGGAGTGTTACATAACAAAATCGGCCTTGAATCATATATATATATATATATACATGGAGGGTTGTAAAGTTTTGAACCTTTCTTTTCGAAAAGTTTGCGAGACTATGTAGCAAATTAGATCTTCTAAAAAAAATTGTTTCTTTGTTACGATGAAAACTTGTCAACCCATCCATGTATACATACACATGCATACATAAACCTGAAATTAATAGAACATTAAATAGATTTAAAATCCCTCCGCTAAATATAAAAATACCCTTTACGTAAATTGAAATTGCATTATCAATGAACAAGAAAAAAAAAGAAACCATTAAAGATGGAGAAACAAAAGGAGAACAAGATAAAAGAAAAAAAGAAAGAAAGAAAGTAAAGGTCCGGAAATTCATAATGAACGATGATGTCAAGTGGATTCCGTAGTTGGCATCGGCCGTGAGAGAGATGAAAATAGAATGGTATCGCGACGAACACGAGAAAGAATCAAAAGGATAGGTAGGGTAAGAGGGGAGAAGGTAGAGGTGGTGGTTGGGAGTAGCGGAACGGGGTAAGGGGTTAAAGGGGACAGGAGGAGAGAGAGTTCGTAGAGCACGTGGTACCACCAAAGGTATTTCTCGAGGTCGCGCGCCGGGGTCGACCTGATGAATGGAAACGTCG